>NW_019394778.1:0-28630 GCF_000612105.2 Orussus abietinus | reverse complement strand
TAGAAAGACGAATAGAGATGAGACGTCTAAGAGATGCACAAAATCCATTTGACCTTCCTTCCAATGAATTTTTAAAACATTTCCGATTAAGTCCAGAACTTGCTATGGATATTGTCAATACACTGCGTCCACGATTGGAAAGAGAAAGAATTCATGGCTTATTACCAGAAGTAAAAGTATTAGTAGCAATTAATTTCTATGCTAATGGAAGCTACCAAAATCCAGTTGGTGCAAATATGAACTTGATAGTTAGTCAACCATCTGCTAGTCGTTGCATTCGTATGAAAAGAAAAGTCTTTCAAATACTAATATGAGAAAAGATTGCATTAAGTAGTGTTGAAACTGCTTTTTAATAAAGAGCTATTGAAAAACTATGAACTTCGCTGCCGTGAACTACTATTTTTAATTTGTATCCTTTGTATCTTTCAGTGTTCACACACTCATCTTAAAAAAATGTGAAATTTCATTGGTTGAAAACAGTTATGCCGAATAGGGCATTGTCGCTAGCGTAACGATGTCGTTAGCTCGTTTTGTATCGATAGGGTGTCGCTAGGAGCAGTTACAGAATACGCCATTCGTTAAGCTGTCGGTAGAACAAGCGACGACCATCGGTAACGTAACGATAACGACAGCTGCCATCTAACAGTAACCGCTAGCGGCTTATGCACTCGAGATGGGAATACCATATGGCAGTGACGTGAGAAGACACAGGAAGAGATAGAAGTCTAAAACCGTCAAAAATCATTTAAAATCAACTAAAACCGTCTAAAACTGTTTATAACCTGTTAAGTCGTCTAGAAACGAATAAAAACGCCTAAAAACGCTTAAAAATACCATGAAACGCCTAGAAATGCATAGAAGCACCACAAAACGTCAAAAATGCATATTTCCTCTGAAAGAAACTCGCTCGAGAGATCATCAATCTAAAGAGAACAACCTTCCCCGTCGAGCTACTGTGATCGCAAGTGCAAAAAAAATTCACCGGGGACCGAACAACCCAAAAACCTGCTGAAAAAGTCATGGACCCCTCACAAAAGCTTCATACCCTGTATCTGCCATCGCGATTGCACGAGACCCCACCAGAAATATGTTGCGCCGCCACTAAGGGGAAACAGGCTTAAAATAATATTAATTTTTCAAACATTTAATACAAAAAAAAGTAATGCAATNGTGATAGGCTCATTTTATTTTATTTTTTAACAGTTGATTACTGTTTATAATTATCTTTGTATGTTAGTATTGTTATGCCCATACTAATCAGTACCAAACAACTAGTTAGCTCTATGCTACGTAACTGTTAGGTTATTACATTGTAACAAACGTTATGTTATTTGTTAGTTTTATGTTACGTAACTGTTAGGTTATTACATTGTAACAAACGTTATGTTTTTTGTTAGTTTTAAGTTACGTACCTGTTAGGTTTGGTGTTCAGTGGGAAATTCGTTGCGACGCCTTCGGGGTAATGCATTAGACGTTCGCATCCAGCACTAGAGGGCAGCGCAGGACGCGATCGCGCGACCCTCCCCGTGAGCAATCTCCCAACTCATCTCTGTTACACTCTACTTCATGCTTTGGCGAGACTGGCGTTTATGCAGGGAGGTGACACTCTAATCGGTGAAATTATATGCTGTTTGCAGCGCCATCTGACCTAGTAGACGGAAGTGAAGAACTAATTTTGCGCTTGCACGTTACTCATTAACCAATGTCATCTGTATTATTTCCTCAGAACCCTGGACATCTATGATTTTCATTTTGTACCTTCTAGTCAATCTACCTTCTTTTATTTATTTCAAATGTTTAAATCATTACAGTTTGAAATAACCTACAATAGCGTTAATAGCTGCTATTATAATAGCGTGTAATGAACTTTAACAATAAATAATTACTGTAAAAGTGTATCTATTATTTATATTCTTAAGAAACTCAGTATATTGTCAGTGCGATCTTTGTTACAATAAAATAAAAATTAGTTCACATTTCGTTCCTATATTCATTTCGTTATTCCTAAAAATATCTTTTTCTTCCTAAAAATGCGAAATTATTCTACATTTCAAATACAACGCAGAGCCGTAGGAAGGTATATATGTAACTTGGTAAGTCAAATGTAAATAACATTACTGTAGGTTATATTTCTTTGAAACTCATAGATTATTATAAAAGAAAAATTTTTAATTTATCTCATTATTATTCATTACGAACCCGATCGATCTGAAAATAATTTTTTCAAATCATATTGCATTAATTTAAAGTTTATAATTGATAAGAAATGATTATAACTAAATTATAAAGTTAGAATTTTAAAGAAATTATTATATCTGTGAGATTTGAAGCTAATAAGTTACCTAACCTTATTAACTGCAAAATTTACAGTAATATTAGATCATTTTTTCTTAAATAACAGTTTCTGACTTTTATTCAATATAAATTTATGGCGGGAAATTTGCTAGTTCATACTTCCGGTACTATAGATCCAGAGGTCGCTGCAAACACTAGTCCTGAAGAATAACATGCGAGTGTCAGTCCCCTGCGTTTATGGAGACTTCTGAACTGTTTGATTTACGTTGGCGACAGTGCTCCGAACTCATCTCCGATGATCTCCGATTTGCAGCTGCAGAAGTGAAAAGAGCAAGTGTGTATTTGTATGTCGAATTTCTGAAATGTAAATAACAATTAGTGGAGTACGGTATAACATAATATGGCACCTACAATACAAAGTAATGGAAGTACTTCTGACAGAGATAAACGTCCTCCGAGACCGGCAGAGAAAAGGTTTGTTTAGCAATAACCTTACTTTATTTAAGACATACAATTACAGGCAAAAGTGAACTTTGCAGCGTATTTCTTCCTTGAATTGTATATGCCTGTAAATGTCGTCGTATTTCGTGGCACAGGTAAATCTCGTATAAAATACGTTGAGAACGTTATTTTAAATTGTACATCTTTTTCACTTTTACATTGTTTAATGCCATTTGGTTCAAATGGACCCTTGGTAAAATGTGAAGGCAATATATCACCGCAAATTTGTTTGTATAATTTATGTGTTTACATAATTACAAACAGCAAAAAAGTATAAAAGACGGATTTACAAATGAAAAATGAAAATCGGTTTGAGTCTAAACGGCCCCAATAAAAACATCGGCTTAGTATGCGTACGAAACATTTGGTACATGTACTAATCACGCTGTATAAAATTGTTAATGCAAAGGATGGTATATTGTCTTGGAATGATATTTACAAAAAAGGTGTGTCACGCTATCTTGGTATACCATTACGTACACTCGGAGTTTAATAGAAAGTACCTTTAGCGTGTTTTTGGTATGTGTACCAAATGATCGTTGGAAATGAAACCGTAGGGGTTAATGTAACACAATCTGTCAATTGCACGAAGTCTCGTGTACCATGGACTGTGCGTTTAATTACAAATTGAATATTGTGTATTCTTAATACTTAACTACTTCAAGTGATATGAAAGTGTGATATATAGATAACAAAAAGTCAAAATATTTATAAATCATTTCTCTAAACTTTTTTTTTTTTAATGAAATTTCACGGGCAGCGTGTTCTTTCCTTAGAGCCTCCATAATCACGTGTTAAAGTTTTATATAATTTGGTGCACCCAGTTTGGAGAAAAGATTTATAAATATTTTGACTTTTTGGTAGGTATATATCATATTTTCATAACACTTTAATACCTTGTTATACTTTGACGAGACTGACTCATGATGAAAATTTTGGGCCAATCATGAACATCACAAATCAGACTCGTGATCTCAATTTCGGATAAAACAAATTTTCCTGTTTTGCAAGCATTTGTCCTCACAATTTCGACTCGTTTTCTTAAAATTTTTGTGGATCACTTGGGCCTGGATTTTTCCGAGTTAATTTGTACGGCAAAAGGTTAATTTCATAATAATATTTTAAGAACAGAAAGTTTATATATGTGTTTTTGAGATAATTTCGAAAATGACGGCAGATTTTTATCGATATCATTTTGACCTTGCCAAGATCATAGGCTTAATTTGATTGCTCTATCGCATCGGGAAGCTTATTGACGAATAAAAATGCAAATTAATGTCATAGCGTGGAACTGCTCATTGAAAAGTTGCTATCACACTGCTGGCTCAGCGGCGCAGTAGTGAGAAATGGGTAAAAAGAATAATGTTTTGATCAATACGTCTGCAATTGAAATTATACAAAGGCCCAGGCACTCTGTGATCAGAGGGAATTGAACAAGGACAATTTCAGTAAAGCAAGTTGACGGAGAAACGACAAGTGCATGTTCTTTCTTGGTTCCCATGCAAAGCCAGAGAAAGAGCTAGTCTGTAATATAACGGAAACATTTTGGATTGAAGCTTTTTATATCATAGTAGTGTAAGTTCGCCTGTTAAGAAATGGAAGCATTCCAAAAAGTGATAGGCTCATTTTATTTTATTTTTTAACAGTTGATTACTGTTTATAATTATCTTTGTATGTTAGTATTGTTATGCCCATACTAATCAGTACCAAACAAGTAAAGGCATTTTGCGAAAGAATAATTATGAATAATTAATAATAATTATATTTAACTAAGAAGTTTCATTTCCAACGTGGAGGCTGCATATCAATTTTTTTTTAATTGGAATACATTGCTGCCTAGAGATTGGGGTATTATTCAATCGTCATCCATGAGTTTGTTCATGGCGTAACCACGTCTTTTGATATTATTAAGTAATTAGATCTGAACAAGGGAAGTTAATTCTTATATTGTATACATTATTAATTTACATTAGAGTGAAAGAGAAGACGATAATGTGAGAGTACTTAGGCACGATCGACAAATTTGAAGTCTTTAATTGGGTATTCTCCTTTGAGAGCCATAACATTGGGTATTCTATAGGAATTTTATGTCTCACAGGAAAAGGAATGCAAATAATGTGGAATTTTTGTACCTTGTTCATAAGTTCATTCAGCAAGATTTAAAAAATTTTAAGTAAATAATGAAATAAATAAGATTGGTGATGGTCTCTGTAACGGCTACAGACACATAATACAGTATAATGTTGGATTAGTGCTTTTATACAAATTATTGTTTTCTATAATAGGTCTGAACTGATATGCCGGGTTAAATACTGCAACACGTTGCCTGATATTCCATTCGATCCCAAGTTCATCACGTATCCCTTTGAGTCAACGAGGTGAGTCCTATCTACAAGTGATCGAAGAACGAGGCATAAGGAGAAAATATTTTTACTTTTTAGGTTTATACAGTACAACCCAACGTCTTTAGAACGTAATTACAAATATGAAGTCTTAACCGAACATGACTTAGGAGTTGAAATTGATCTCATCAATCGGGATACATATGCCGGAGATCCTAACGCCCAGCTGGACCCTGCAGATGAGAAGCTTTTGGAGGAAGATGTTCTCACTCCGCAAGACTCCAAACGCTCGAGACACCATGCGAGAAGCGTGTCTTGGCTTCGACGCACGGAATACATTTCTACCGAGCAGACGCGGTTTCAACCTCAAACCATGGATAAAGTTGAAGCCAAAGTTGGCTACAGTATTAAGAAGAACTTTAAGGTATTAACAATATTTTGTTTAATATTCGACTATTAAAGTGATATGAAAAGTGTTGGCAAATTTCATCGACGCCTATAAAATATTCATCTATACCATTTTAGGCGGTAATGAATAAATAAATTAATCATTTTGAATACTCAAGTAGTAACATAAGCCAGTGCAAGGTTTCTCCGTTATGGTGACCCTAAGGTAGGTCCTGAAACTCGCGAAAATTAATTTTTTATTAACTATTTTTAAAATACCTATAAACAAATTTGAAAAGAATTGAAATTTCACGAGTTTCAGGACCTTCCATATAGTCTTCCTATTAATGTTGTAAAGTTTCAAACTATTCGGTAAACTGAGTTGGGAGAAAAGTTTTATAAGCAAAACCTCTTCGACGCCACTTTCACATCACCTTAAGGTGACATGCAAGTGGCATCTACAAGGTCAATTGTTTATAAAACTTTCTACGAACTGAGGGTACCGAATTGTTTCAAATGTTACTACATGCATACGAAGGCCCTAAAATAGGTACTGGCACTCACGAAATTTCATTTTTTTTAAACGAAGAATTGAAATGTTTATAGACAAATTAAAAAAAAATAAAATTTCATGGTGGTCAGGACCTTCTTTAGGACTTCCACATGCACGCTGTACAATGTCAAACGACTCGATATATCCACTTCGGAGAAAAGTTACATAAACAAGAATCCTTAGACGACACTTTCATATTACCTTAATACGATTAAATTGTCAGCAATGTCAATTCCTTATAAAATCCAGTGTTCTCTTAAAAGATATACAGATATTCTATATTCAATGAACATTAATTATTGTGCATAATATGTAGGTTATGTTACCTTCTTTACTGTATTACATATTTGTTTGTTCTATGTGTAGGAAGAGACGCTATATATGGATCGTGACAGTCAAATAAAAGCCATTGAAAAAACATTCGAGGACAATAAAAAGCCAATTGAAAAGCACTACAGTAAGCCAAACGTCGTACCCGTGGAGATTTTGCCCATCTATCCCGATTTCAAGGTATGTGAAAACGAATCTATTATTAATATTTTTGCGTCAAGCTAACACGTTATGATCGTAATTCATGATTTCTGAATACAGAGAAATTATGTGCTAATTTTGTGCCGAATTAGTTAATTTTGTACCCCGTACCATTTTTCCGAAACTTGAAATCTCAGTGTGGCCGTGCTAACTTGACGTCAAGCCGGCACGTTTCCCTCTCAAATAATGCAGAAAGATAAAAATAAGTACACCAAATTGAAGGTGAAATTATGTGCTAATTTGTGCTGTAGTCTTTTTTTTTTTTTAAGACATTTCAGAACTTTTATTTTCATTCGGCCATGCTAGCTTGACATCAAGCTGCACGTTCCATCCACAAATGGCGTAATAAGATAAAAACAAGTACACGAAATTGAAGGAGAAATATTATGTGCAAATTTTGGACTCGTTATTTTTTTTACATCGACCATTTTTTAAAAAAATTCAATTTTCGTTCCGGACGTGTTAGCTCGACGTCAAGCTAGCACGTTCCGTCCGTAAAAGACTTAATGAGATAAAAAATAAGCATACCAAATTGAAGGTGACATTATGGGATAATTTTATGTTCAAGTAATATTTTTTTACACCCACCATTTTGTCCAAAAATTAGATATATGACATAATGGTCGGTTAAAAAAAAGATTACACCACAAAGTTAGCACATAATTTCACCTTCAATTGTGCCATGCCAGTCACCGGTGACTGAAGGTACACATTATGTCGGGTAAAGTCAGATGTAGTCGGATATCGCGGGCTAAACGGAAAGGAAGACCAAATAGGCTTGGCGTTTAACGTGTTAATATACGTGAATATTCTGTCATTTCAGCTGTGGAAGTATCCGTGTGCTCAAGTAATATTCGACTCCGATCCTGCGCCAACAGGTCGCTCTGTACCTGCTCAAATTGAAGAGATGTCTCAGGCCATGATTCGGTAAGTGCACCATGTAAAAGTTTCTACACAGGAAGCATTGTTTGTGATACTGGAAGAACTCGCGATTGTTGATCAGTCCCTGGGAGTCGTAATGTTATGCCGCAGAGGGCGTTGGGATTCTTCTCGAAGAATTATTAACCCTTTGTTGGCATTGGACCTCGTTTTTATTATGCACAGTATTCACATGTGTTGGATGCACACGATGTGTTTAACTTCTAAACTTTCGTACTTCCGGGACGCGAGGCGCGCTTAGCCCTAGTCTTTTATTAACACTAGATTGCCGATGTTGGGGACTTACCTGTTTTGCCTGAAATGAGTCAATTTGACTCAAACATCGAAATTGAGTTAAAAAAAAAATTCATTTTAATGAAACTTTATTCAAAACAATTGTTACATATATATTCTGGAAGCACTCTTTACAGTACCAAGTATAATATTTCTTTTGGAGTAGGAAGTTGGCCCTGAGACGTCTTTGAATGTGGTATGACCGGGCAATCTATCGGTATTTTTACCATCTTTCAATGTTTCCCATAATGTCCCATCAGCAGCCTTTTGTGTTGAAATTGCTTCAATATCGGATCTATCCGCAGGGTCTAATTCACTTTCGGTTTCAAAATCAGGAATATATCGTACTCTTTTTTTGCCAAGAGTTATATAACGATCGCTATCGCTAGCACTCGATTCACTTTCAGATAGAAAACAAGCTCTTCTTTTTCTAGGAGCTGCATGATGAAGATTTTCATCTTCCCTGCTCGAAAATTCAATCCTATTAGCTTGATTCGCTATTTCATATAGTTCGGTATCGGATGCATCGGATTTGATGTCTGATTGGTTTCCTCCTATTTGGGTCAGTTTTTTTCGCAATTCAAGATCTCTTACATTTTTTGTCATAATAGCAACCCTTATCTGGAACTAAAATATTTATTTACATTTACGTAAATACATCTTATAAATAAATTCTGAAATTACCATGGTACACAAAAATTCTTCAAAAATAATTTATAAAATTTATTTTTTTTTGCATTACCAAAAATGCATTATTCTCTCCGATGCCATAAATCGAAATGGAAGAACACAAAGAATATTTTATCGGAGCTTTCATAAAAGTCTTCAACGAAACAGACTTGCAACAAATAATTTCACAAAATTGATTGTGCAAGTTTTCAATAGATATCTAAGTAGTACATTGACAAGTTTGAACATGAAAACTATCGAGTCGGATTGTTTACAAAAAATTTCTATGGACAAGAAATGAGTTACATGTGGGTAAAACGATCAACTTTAAAAATGTTTAATGAGTCAATTTGACTCACATCCGTCAAAATAGGTGTAGCACATATGGATTTTTGGAACTAAGGAGGGGGGAGAGGAAGGAATTAGAATTTGTATACATTTCATAATTTTATTAAAAACCAACTTATGTTTTAAAAATAAATTATTTAAGTTTTTTTACATATATAGCAATAAAATCGTAAATGAGTCAAATTGACTCGTTCCGGCAATCTAGTGTTAACGGCGTTCACCACCAAAGTGGGGACGATAACTTCCACCGCTAGATGGCATCAGCATCGAATTCGGTGGGAGGTAACCAAAACGTACTTTCTCGCTCGGATGAGGGAGACGCGACGCATAATGGGCGGTGTTTAGCAACGGGCGAAAAAGGTGTGCGGATTTTGCACGTATAGGACTCACACAACGGCTAGACGCCTCTGGACTAGGCACTGAAACGTGGGTGATACCCGGCCCCCGCACACGCCAGGTGGACGCTCCGCCTAGAGTCGGCAACGGTTGCTAAGGAATGCCCAAATTCCTCGCGAGAAACTCGAAAATCCTGAAAAAGGTGCTCCACGGGGACAACGATTTTGAGCGTATTTCTCAACCGATTGAGCTCAACGAGTGCTCGTTTTGAAGATAAAATGTTGACGTGTGTTTATATGGGAGCGATTTTCGATCAAGCACTTCCTTCCTAGGTAAAAGGGCATTGAAATTATGTCGTTGCACTTTTTTATATGAAAATGACCACTTATCGAAAATCGCTCCCATATAAACACAGGTCAACGTTTCATCTTCGATATGAGCACTCACACTGAGGGCCTCAGAAAGCATGAATCCAGAGGATTTCTGGAGTTTTACTTCGATTTCTTGATATTTATTATATGAAAACGACAGGTGTAGTATGCCATTTGGTACAATACACAATATAATTCGAAACAGCTGTCAATATAAAAACGAACGTCGGCAACGTAGGCATTTAGAAAAATCTTCTTTATCGACGTCGATCAAGATCCTCGACGTGTTTCAGTTCATCTTAACGTGGATCACGTACGCATATTAAATCTAAAAGCTCATTGGTCGGATCGTAGGTTCGGGAGGGAATTCTTTCCAGTGATTCGTCGAGGATGGTTGGGTAGGAATAATCGGTTTTCTAAGAAATTCCTGAATATTCTGTTTTTTTGGGGGAAATTGTGGAAATAACGGGATGTTTTCCGATCAAAGGTTTTGGAGCAGTTTGTGGACTCATTGTGGACAAGGATAAGGATAAGCGAGGGCGGGGTACTAGTAGACATTTATTTGGAGCGTGTTTCTTAGGAATATACTTAGGCTCTAGATACTTAGATTAATCTAAAAATTAATATTATAATAATGACGGTTAGGTCGGGACCTAACAATTAACGGGAAAAATCCTTCAGCGGCGTCTGGTCGTCAGAGACGTATATCAGGATTTTCTAGAAAGCCGTAAAATGTGTTCCCCCAGAAGGCATCCTGTGTCTTTAACGAAAACCCTCCAAAAGGGACTCTTTGAGAATGCCTGTACTCAAGTTTATTGTCCCCTTTCGTGAATTGCTCGGGTCCTTCGGTGAGAAGGACCTATGATTGCACTTTTTAAAGAACAAGAAATGACTCCTAATTATAGATCTTCTTTTACTATATGTACTTTCTTTTTTTGCACTTCTTATTTTTAAGGGGATGTGGAAGTGGCATCCGAGGGGTCAATCGTTTATCAAACTTTTCTCCGAACTGTGTGTACGAAATTGTTTGAAACTTCGCAACGTGAAGATAGAAGATATAAGGAAGGTCCTGATACTAATGATATTTCATTTTTTATAACAATTTTTAAAAATATCTATGAACAAATTTGAAAAATAATGAAATTTCATGAGTTTCGGGACCTTCCTTACACCCTCCATACTTACATTGTAATATTTGAATCGAAATTTGGAAAATAATGAAATTTCATGAGTTTCGGGACCTTCCTTACACCTTCCATACTTACATTGTAAAATTTGAATCGATTCGGTACACCCAGTTCGGAGGAAAGTTTCATAAACGAGATCTCTTTGACGTCACTTTCACATCACCTTAATACACGTACAGTTTTGCATTTAGTAATGTAGTTTTACAACTGAAAAATTGGGCAAAACAATGACAAAATAAGTAATTAAAAAAATTTAGAAGAACTACAATTTAAGTATGCATATATTTCGCTAGAATGTTGTTTGCTTCATTTTTCACTTTTTCCATTTCTTCTGAATATTTAAAAGTATAAAGTAGAAGTGATGAAATATAATATTAAAAAACAATAATTTCACATTCAGGTAGACAAATAGTTTTTACCAACTTTTTCGTCATTTTTGTCACGCACAGGGGGGGGGGGTATTCTCTTTTTTTTTTAATCAACACAAATGACTCCTAATCATCACCCGTACTATCACAACACGAACAATACAAATACCAGCATAAATACAAATCATCATTATGTTCCGTACAAATATGATATTTTTATGATCTTGAATTAAGAAATTTGTACATGTTAAATTTTGTATTATATGTATTTTGTAACGCCTAGTGTAACTTGTGTAATTAAAAATATTTAATGTTAAAGGGGCGTTATGGACGAAAGCGGAGAACAGTTCGTGGCATATTTCTTACCATTGGACGAGACTTTGGAGAAGAGAAGAAGAGATTTTACAGCAGGGTTAGATTACGCGGACGAAGAGGAATATGATTACAAAATGGCCAGAGAATATAATTGGAACGTGAAAAGCAAGGCCTCCAAGGGATATGAAGAGAATTACTTCCTTGTTATTCGACAAGATGGGGTACGTCAATTCTTTTTTTTTTTATCCTATCTACTTATCTCGCCAAACACGGTTACATAACAATATAACCGTTACAAAACGTTTGTAACATGTAATGTAATATACATATAACATATAAGTAATCTTTGTATTACTATTTCCTACACGGCTATATAACACTGTTATAAAACGAATAATGTAACGTCAACATAACATATCGGTAACATGTTATGTTATGTTCATGTTGTACATCTGCAATGGTAACAAGTTTGTAACAATGTTACCAATCGGTAATGCTTCGACGTTATATCATATTAATGTATATTTTAAATAATATTCGTTATATATCATGTTATTCCAATGTTATGTAATTGCAACATAGTGTGTTTAGTGAGATGCTATGTTCTCTTCGGAACGGCAAAACTTTTGACTGAAACACTTTTCTCTAAAATGCTTTCTTTTCAAAATATAAGTTTGTAACACCTTAATTGACTCATCCGATACATGAAAATACTCGCGAAATACAGACAATAAAGGGAAGGCAACAATCGTTTGTGTTTAGGTGTATTACAATGAACTGGAAACACGCGTGAGGCTCAGCAAACGTCGTCAAAAAGCAGGGCAGCAACCAAACAACACTAGATTGGTTGTACGTCATCGACCACTTAATGCCAACGAATTTCGAATGCAACGCTATCGCGAGAAGCAACTCGAGCCTCCAGGAGAAGAAGATGAGGACGAGGAAGATGAAGAGGAAGAAGAAGAGGAGGACCAGCAGGCAGAGCCTGAAAAGACGGAGGAAAAAGGTTTGGGCTTACTTAACACTTTGCCGGCCGTTCATTTGTCGTATGGCGAGATTCACTCAGGTTCTACTGCTCGTCTACGGTGATATTACAGAAAAATTGAATTTTTTTTCAAACACCGAGCTAGCACAAAATTTTCGAGTGTAGCACATAATTAGGACATAAAGAGCACAAAATGTTAAGGTGAACTGAAACATCCTTCAAATCAGTCGATTCGAATACAACACTTTTTTTTAAGAGTATTAGACCAAACTGTCCGAAACTTTGATACGAAAAATTCTTTAACTCAGTCCAGACCAGAACCAAAATGGCGTCGAGCTCTCATATTTCGACCAATATACAATTATCGAAGGCTCTGATATGAGAATCGAAAGAGTCAGGGCAATTTTACGACAATTTAGAACACTCTGGTAATCG
Organism: Orussus abietinus; assembly: GCF_000612105.2. NCBI lineage: Eukaryota > Metazoa > Arthropoda > Insecta > Hymenoptera > Orussidae > Orussus > Orussus abietinus. Next base: position 15,795 of record NW_019394778.1, on the reverse strand, counting down.
ATAAACTCGCATTTGAACGGGATAAAGGCAAAAAGAGTGTTGTATGCGCTTCTTTGCTAAAACGATGGGAATGCGAGGTCTCGGAGTGAAAATTTAATTTACCTGGAAATCACAGATGGCGCAGGGGGTCCCTCTGCAGTCAATTAGGGCCCCAGAATGCATGAATCCAGAGGATTTCTGGAGTTTTACTTCGATTTCTTTATAATTATTGTACGAAAACGACAGGTGGAATATGCCATTTGGTATAATACACAATATAATTAGATCCAACTGTCAATATAAAAACGAACGTCGGCAACGTAGGCATTTAGAAAAATCTTCTTTATCGACGTTGATCAAGTTCCTCGACGTGTTTCACTTCACCTTAAGACAAAGAAATTTGAATTTTGTAAAGGTGGGGGTGCCAGCTTTACGCACCTGTGATATTTACCCAATAGTCGCAATATAATAATTATTAAAAAAGGCATCGAGATAACTGTTTTCCAGGTCAATTAAGTTTTCACTCCGAGACCTCGTATTACCATCGTTTTAGTAAAGAAGCGCATACAACACTTTTTTTGCCTTTATCCCGTTCAAATGCGAGTTTATTGATTACCAGAGTGTTCTAAATTGTCGTAAAATTGTCCTGACCCTTTCGATTCTTATATCAGAGCCTTCGATAATTGTATATTGATCAAAATATGAGAGCTCGACGCCATTTTGGTTCTGGTCTGGACTGAGTTAAAAAATTTGTTTGAAAAATCCAAATTTTTAATGTGCCAGGACAATTCTTAGCTGATCAGGAGTGATGTGTCAAAGTTTCTGACAGTTTGGTCTAATACCCTTAAAAAAAAGTGTTGTATTCGAATCGACTGATTTGAAGGATGTTTCACTTCACCTTAATTGAGAAATAAATATTTATCGAATTGATGTGCCGGATTTTCGCGTTAAGTATTCGGTGCCGTTCGCGCGGGCTTTTAAATGTATTTGGCGCGAAACTCTACCGAGTTTCCTGATTTCATAACGAGCCGCAGATGACAAGAATATTTATGTTCAACGTTTGTTCTGTTTCAGTCGCTTCGGACAACGAGCCTGCATCGCGTGCCTCTTCTCGAGCTTCATCTCGTGCCTCTAGCAAGAAATCACATTCCAAGTCTCGATCGAAATCACAGAGTCCGTCTCGATCGCAATCTAAGTCGCGGTCACCTTCTCGTTCTCCTAGTAAATCCCGGTCTCGATCTGGGTCCCCTCAATCGAGGAATTCTTCCAAGTCAAGGTCTCCATCTAGATCCCGTTCTGCCTCGAGATCGCGGACCGGATCGCCTGCTAGATCTCGATCCAGATCTAAATCAAAGTCTCGGTCGAGATCGAGATCTAGATCAAAGTCCAAATCCCGATCGCGCTCCAGATCGGGCAGCGGAAGCGGCAGTGGAAGCGCAAGTGGAAGTAGCGAGAGCGGATCTGAGAGCGAATAAATAATGGCATTCAAACTTTAGATTGAGCAAAAAATGCTGGATCCAAATTTTAAAAACGCATGATCCTTTATTGACAATAGGGTTAATCTGGTGGTTAGAGGCAGCGATGCGACGAGTCGAATACTTTAACAACTCGAGTTACTTGAGTTCGAAGGCATTGCCAACTCGAGTTTGGACTCGAGTCGATAAACTCGGTGCTGCATACATTCGACGCGGCGAGTAGAGTCCATAGCGAGTTGGCGAGTGAAACAACTCGATTGACTACGACTCGAGTCGAAGTGAAATGACGAGTCGAGTCAATGGCGAATAAAATACCTCGATTAACGGCGTCTGAAGTTACTCAAACATTACCAACTCGAATCGACGACTCGAGTCGAAGTGAAATGACGAGTCGAGTCAATGGCGAATAAAATACCTCGATTAACGGCGTCTGAAGTTACTCAAACATTACCAACTCGAATCGACGACTCGAGTCGAAGTGAAATGACGAGTCGAGTCAATGGTAAATAAAATAACTCGATTAACGGCGTCTGGAATTACTAGAACATTGCCAACTCGAATCGATGACTCGAGTCAAAGTGAAATGACGAGTCAAAGCCGAATAAAATAACTCGATTAACGGCGTCTGGAGTTACTCGAACATTGCCAACTCGAATTGACGACTCGAGTCAAAATGAAATGACGAGTCAAAGGCGAATTAAATAACTCAATTAACGGCGTCTGGAATTACTACAACATTGCCAACTCGAATCGACGACTCGAGTCAAAGTGTAATGACGAGTCAAAGGCGAATAAAATAACTCGATTAACGGAGTCTGGAGTTACTCGAACATTACCAACTCGAATCGACGACTCGAGTCAAAGTGAAATGATGAGTCAAAGGCGACTAAAGTAACTCAATTAACGGTGTCGGGTGTTACTAGAACATTACCAACTAGAATCCACGACTCGAGTCAAAGTAAAATGACAAGTCAAAGGCGAATAAAATAACTCAATTAACGGCGTCTGGAGTTACTCGAACATTACCAACTCGAATCGACGACTCGAGTCAAAGTGAAATGATGAGTCAAAGGCGACTAAAGTAACTCAATTAACGGCGTCGGGTGTTACTCGAACATTACAAACTAGAATCCACGACTCGAGTCAAAGTAAAATGACAAGTCAAAGGCGAATAAAATAACTCAATTAACGGCGTCTGGAGTTACTCGAACATTACCAACTCGAATCGACGACTCGAGTCAAAGTGAAATGATGAGTCAAAGGCGACTAAAGTAACTCAATTAACGGCGTCGGGTGTTACTCGAACATTACAAACTAGAATCCACGACTCGAGTCAAAGTAAAATGACAAGTCAAAGGCGAATAAAATAACTCAATTAACGGCGTCTGGAGTTACTCGAACATTACCAACTCGAATCGACGACTCGAGTCAAAGTGAAATGATGAGTCAAAGGCGACTAAAGTAACTCAATTAACGGCGTCGGGTGTTACTCGAACATTACAAACTAGAATCCACGACTCGAGTCAAAGTAAAATGACAAGTCAAAGGCGAATAAAATAACTCAATTAACGGCGTCTGGAGTTACTCGAACATTACCAACTCGAATCGACGACTCGAGTCGAAGTGAAATGACGAGTCGAGTCAATGGCAAATAAAATAACTCAATTAACGGCGTCTGGTGTTACTCGAATCGACGACTCAATACCGCATATTCGGCGCGACGAGTCGAGTCAATGGCGAGTAAAATGACTCGATTAACGGCGACACGAGTTGAAAAGATATAACAATTCGAGTACTTTATCGACTCGAGTTACTCGATCATCGACGAGTCGAGTCAATGGTAAGTTGGAGAGTAAAACGACTGCATTAACGACGACTCGAGTCGTAGCGAAATAACGAATCGAGTACTTCATTAACTCGAATTACTTGAACATCGACGAGTCAAATCAGTAGCGAGTTGACGAGCAAAACGACTCGAGTCCAAGCGATATAACGAGTCGAGTACTTCATCGATTCGAGTTACGCAAACATTGCCAACTCGATGCTGCATATATTCAACGCGACGAATCGAGTCAATGGCGAATTGCAGAGTAAAACAATTCGAATAACGATTACTCGAATAAACATATAGGGCTCGATTGGTATATCGGTGTGAGTAAGTCGGTCTCACTCTTATTCTCGTAACTTGCATTCGTTTGTACTAATAACTCGAGTTGCGATAAAAACGACTCGAGTTGACTCGAGTTAAAATACTTGACTCGTCTCATTGCTAGTTAGAGGACACTTTTAGAATGTTCCCGAATTACTAACTCAGGAGTATAGGGTAAAATAGAGGATATGGTACCGTCGGTCAAATCGTACCATTACGATATTTAAGAAGATACGTTTAGAAATAGCCATTTAACTGAAAAATTATAAACCTAAACTTGCATTATTTGTTTATATCTATTTGATGGTAGCATCGGTGATTACTGAAGTCAGGGGCATATTATATTAGTTCGTTAACGTGTTACTAATTTTACCGCTTTGTCTCTAATCAGTATCAACCATGTGAGGTACGTTCAAACATTCCCTAGTAGCACCGAATAATTTCTAAATATTTTTTGTAATCTTGCTAAACATCTCAAGCGACAGATTTTTCAAGATGTCTTGTAGATTTCATTTGAAGATATTTCCTGCGCTAAGATGAAGGTATTGGGAGATCTTGGAGAGAAAATTTAGTTAGCACTGAATGCAGATATGACGGTGGGTGGCACTCTGTAGTCAATTAGTGTATCAAAAATCACGAACCCAGGAGATTCCTAATTTTACTTCGACAACGTAAGGTGAAATGAAACACCCCTCAAATCAGTTGATTCGAATTAGACACTTTTTTCTAAGAATATTGGACCAAACTATCCGAAACATTGATACATAACTCGCGAGCGCCTGAAAATTATCCCGACACTTTCAAACTTTGGATTTTCCACAAAAAAATGTTGACTTAGCCTAGACCAGAATCAAAATGGAGTTGGACTTTCATATTTCGATTGATATACAATTATTAAGGTGAAGTGAAACACGTTGAGGAACTTGATCAACGTCGATAAAGAAGATTTTTCTAAATGCCTACGTTGCCGACGTTCGTTTTTATATTGACAGCTATATCGAATTATATTGGGTATTGTGCCAAATGGCATATTCCACCTGTCGTTTTCGTACAATAATTATAAAGAAATCGAAGTAAAACTCTAGAAATCCTCTGGATTCATGCCCTCTGGGGCCCTAATTGACTGCGGAGGGACCCCCTGCGCCATCTGTGATTTCCAGATCAATTCAATTTTTACTCCGAGACCGCGTTTTTCCATCGTTTTGATATAGACGCGCATACAACACTTTTTTTGCCTTTATCGCGGTCAAATGCAAGTTTATCGATTACCAGAGTGTTCTAAATTGTCGTAAAATTGTCCTGACCCTTTCGATTCTCATATCAGAGCCTTCGATAATTGTATATTGATCGAAATATCAAAGCTCGACGCCATTTTGGTTCTGGTCTGGACTGAGTTAAACAATTTTTTTGAAAAATCCAAATTTGGAATGTGTCAGGACAATTCTTAGATGATCAGGAGTGATGTGCCAAAGTTTCGGACAGTTTGGTCTACTACCCTTAAAAAAAAGTGTTGTTTTCGAATCGACTGATTTGAAGGATGTTTCACTTCACCTTAAAGGCTTCGATATGAGAAATTAAAGTTAGGACAATTGTAGAACAATGTAGAACACTCTAGTAGTCGAGAAACTCGCATTTGGACGGAATGAAGGTAAAAAAAGTGTTTTATGTGTTTCTGTGTTAAAATGATGGTAACACGAAGTCTGGGAAAGAAAATTTAGTTAGTACTGAATCACAGACGGTTGGCACTTCGTGTGGGAACACTAGTATTCGATCGTGCCGTTTTGGCAGTGGCGCTGTTGACTCGTTTGAGAGCCGAGAAGTAATGGCGGCAGAGCGGGAGTCCTTCAACCATATGAAGAAAAGTTTATTTGTGTCTATTAACCGAAGGTGATTTTTCCTACGGTTTTGCGTTTCGCCCCGGGTCTGCATGTGGACTAATCAGTAAGGCCAGACACAGAAAAATCTCTTTAAGATGTGAGCGAGATTTGAATCCGCGAGCCCGGATTTATGGAATTTTAAATCGATTTTGTTTATAGTAATTGAACGGAAACGATACGTGGAGTATGTCGTTTGGTACAGTACCCGATATTATTCGACACAACTGTCGATATGAATTCGAACGTCGGTACTGTAGGTATTTAAAAGAATCTTCTTTACCGACGTCGATCAAATTTCTCGACGCGTTTCACATCACCTTAAGAGTCTCACGTCATCTTAAAGTAAAGTTACAATCACGCTTTTACAGCCCTGAGGCGAATCAGGCGATTGTTTGAAAAACCTTTTAAAAGTTCCTTCGAACCACTAGATAAAAATAATTCGTCAATAAAGAATAATGACGTTTTAAAATTCTTGGAGCAGGACTTTTTGCCCAATCTAATAATTACTGACAAAATGAAGTTATTGTTTAGATATTACCTATCATATTACTTGTAGCATAGAAAGTTCGTTATACAGTAAATAGTTCCATATGATTAGAATAATAGTGGTTTTACATTATGAATGTAGAGTGATGAATGTAGAAATTTCAATTGTTACTCTAATAAGTATAGATATACAGTTTTTTGCCTTTGCCGGCAAAATCTTGGGTTTGCATAAATCGGGTTTAAGTCACACATATCTCGCGTCAGTAGCGCAACAATGGGCATATAAATATGTCAAATTATCGACATAGGACGTCGTATTAAACTTTCTGGAATTTGATTGGCCAGTTTTTACTGTTGTTACGTAGGCACCCTTTACGCTTCTAAAATTTCGAAATAATAACCCGGGATTCCGTAGACTAGTACGTGTTTGAAAAATAAGGATCTCATATTTTCGCTGAACTAACGATGTGAGAGCTACTTGCGGAAAATGAGGGAACTCCAATTCTACGTGACCAAAACATTTCCTTTACGTAAATGATCTAAAATACTTTTAATTTTGCAATTAATGTACGCAAAACGAAACGATAATCTGCGTATGATATACAGGATATGATATTTTTAACGTGATAAGGACTAGCAGACCCGCTAGCATCGGATAATTTTGAATTCCAAAATTTCATCTCGACACTAGATAAGAAAAGATCTGAACATCTTGGACCCCTACAATGGGGACGATTTTAGTACATGGCGTTGCACACTGGCATTCATCGATGTCTACCTAGAGTTCGAAAATTCTCGGTAACATTAAGGTGAAGTGAAACACCCTGCAAATCAGTCGATTCGAATACACCACGTTTTTTTAAGGGTATTAGACCAAACTGCCCGAAACTTTGACACGTCACTCCTGATCATCTAGAAATTGTCCTGACACATTCAAAATTTGAATTTTTCAAAAAAATTGTTTAACTCAATCCAGACCAGAACCAAAATGGCGTCGAGCTCTCATATTTCAATCAGTATACAATTATCGAAGGCTCTGATATGAGAAAAGAAAGGGTCAGAACGATTTTACAACAATGTAGAACACTCTGGTAATCGATAAACTCGCATTTGAACGGGATAAAGGCAAAAAAAGTGTTGTATACGCTTCTATGCCAAAACGATGGTAATACGAGGTCTCGGAGTGAAAATTTAATTGACCTGGAAATCACAGATGGCGCAGGGGGTCCCTCTGCAGTCAATTAGGGCCCCAGAATGCATGAATCCAGAGGATTTTTGGAGTTTTACTTCGATTTCTTTATAATTATTGTACGAAAACGACAGGTGGAATATGCCATTTGGTACAGTACCCAATATAATTCAACCCAGCTGTCAATATAAAAACGTACGTCGGCAACATAGGCATTTAGAAAAATCTTCTTTATCGACGTTGATCAAGTTTCTCGACGTGTTCCACTTCACCTTAAATTGGAGAAGGTAACTGTGAAACATACCGTAAGTTACCGGGAACATTGAGAATTTAAGAGAACATTAATTTTGTTATTTATACTTTACGTTTCTTCGTTTAAATTATTTTTTTTTTCAATCAACTTCAAAGTTCAAGCTGTAGAGTAATAATTATTATTAGAAAATATTGATTATAGGGTCGTATTTACCTCCAGCTAAAAATATTCACGTATCTACAACTTTACGGAAAATTCCATGCGATTTGTTTCAAATGAACTAATATTTCATTCTGCGACGAAGCGAATGGAAGGTTTTGATTGGCTACGGAGAATGTGCAACGGAAATTCCCCTCTACGATGTTTCTCTATAGCTAATCGAAACCTCTCGTTCGATCTGTTGAAAAATTCAAATTCTCATAATTTCTCGATAAAAAAAGCTTTGGAGAAATTACCGATAAGTTACCGGGAATTTCTCTTCGTTTCTGACGTAACTTACAGGATTTAGAACTCTATCTCTACCCCGCGGACCTACTGCCCTCTCCGGCCACGCTGCATACTAACGGCTGAAGCAGCGCGGAATTTGAATCGCCCAATGGGCAGAATGGATTTCCCAAGGACAATAAATGTGAATAAACAAAGACAACTAACGAAAATTATTTAAATAGTGTGACGCGTCCCTGGCCCACTTAACGTAGTTTTTGTTAAATGATTATTTACAGAATCTCTTATTAACCTTGGCGGGAGCACGAGGACGGAGGGTCGGTGCGGTAATGGGACTGCATACTTGTGTCTCTTTATCCGCCCTGGAAGTCGTGTGTCCAAGTGAGATAGCCTATTTGATGCGCTATCCTTTGAATTTGAAGGACAGACTTATGTGACCGGGTTTCGGACCCTGACCAGGAATAGGCTTCCCTTCGCTGGGGACGGCTCGGGGCTTGAGAATTCTAGACGTGGTGTTTCTCTCTTACTCCTGCGGGTCGCAAAGACTCCGGGCTTCCACTACCACTTGCAAAACTCCAGTCCCGAGCCTTCGACCTCCTGCTGTGAGGGTCTCGATATCGGTTTAGCACCAATATTTTTACCCTGGTGAGGAAAATTTTCTTCCTACTCCGGAATACGGACTCGTGCCTTTCGGATCGGTGTTCGCTCTTGTTCTCTCGCAGGGCTTGTGCCTCTCGACGGCGTTCTCGCTTGCACTCGTTCACCCTCGGGGCTTATAGCCCCTTCCTTCCGCAGCTTGCAAGGTAGATTGTCATTTTACGACAACCGCGATCAAGTAATTCACAGAGGGAATGGAGGATCGATTCCTCCACGAGAACTGTCGTCTCGAATTAACTGTGCCATCTGGTCGTAACGTTAACCCTTCGTTGTCCATGTCTTTTTCGGACATGTAATTTTATGACTTGTATTTGTATTTAAAATGCAAGTAAACAATTTAATTTCATCAGTTTTTGTGAAAGTGGCTATTTCAAGTTATGCGTGTTGTTTAACTTTTTCGAGAGTTGATTCAGTTGATAGAACACGTATCATTCTGACCGATTCTTTTCTAATATTCTCATATCTCTGGAAGTATTTAATTTCAAATGGAAATAGATTCAAAATCTATTAAAAATTGGAAGTACGAAATAGTTAATTGTTCTTATTTGAAATACGAAATAGAAAATGGTGTTTTACGTTTTGGATACCGCTTTCGAATGAATTCAATTCATAAAAGTTACTCCGATTTGCGTTTATAAAAAAACTCGGAGAAGAAAAGTCTTTCTTATGTTTACGGGGTTCATTTACATGCTCATTTAATGATTTACAGGTGTCCAGTTATTCGAGGAACACGAAGAATGGCGTAGAACGTAAATATATAAGAGACATGAAATCATGATTCCGCTTCTATGTCCAAAAATGGATGGAATAAAAATTTACCTACGGCATTTCACTGCATAATTATTAACAAACTATTTTTTTAAACTAAGATAATATTCTTACTTCGGTTCAGTGGATGGAACAATTGAATTGCTAAGGAACTTGATAACATTTAATAAAACATTTTATTATATTCTTTAAAAAAATCTGTAAATTATCATTTAACAAAGACTACGTTAGGTGGGTCAGGGACACTCCACAATAATGCTTAAATAATTTTGATTAATTGTTTTTGTTTATAAATATTTATTTTCTTTGGGAAATCCATTCTGCCCCTAGAGCGATTCAAATTCCGCGCTGCTCCCGCCGCTAGTACGCTGCGCGGCAGGAGAGGGCAGTACGGACAGGAGGAATATGGCGCGTTCGGCCACATGCGCGTTAGCATTATTTTTACCCGACTCGCTCGTCTTTCATTTATTCCGTTAATGATAAATAAAAGACTATGGACGTTATCACAATACTTATTATTAAACCCATTTGGCGTATATAAACTTTCTTTTATTACAACTTTGATAGAGCAAACATTTTTGGCGGTAATTCCGTCGTTAAACTTTTTACTTCTTCTACTACTTATATAACTACACGGCGGACTAAGGTGTATTTGCACATTATCCTATCGGAGCGCCGCTTGCGGCGTTTGCCTGAACCGTGTATGCGGTACCGTTGTCCTAGGTGCTGACGCCACAGGAAACCATCAATGAATGCCAGTGCACAAGTACATACAAGAAAAGATTGAAAAATAAACGCCTTGAACGCTATCTTCCACGGATTATGACACCAAAATTCGAAATGGAAAACCACCTGAGTGTTTTAACTTTTGATAACAATCGTATTCGGGGATGTAATAATAACCTTATTAGAAGAAGAAAGGAATTGCGTGATGCCTCGGACACATTTTCGTGAGAAGAAAGAGAATTTACTAATATGTACAGGTTAGTGTTTGTTATTGCGAAGTTATATTACTTTATTAAAAATTGAAAACTGTTAAATAATTCATGCTTACATGGCATGGTAAGAAAAATATATTGTTGAATTTCTAATTATAGTATATGTAAATATAGATATTGTACATATTTAAAAAATATGAATAGACTAGAGTCCTCTTCTTTACTTTTAACGACTTTCCGTCTTCCCGCCTTTCCTGCTTATAACCCAACCTCTCAACAATGTTCGATTTTCAAGGTATATACCAATATTTGCAATATTACTAGACCGGAAGTGCTAGAGATCTCGTTATTTCATATAGCGAATACGTAATTCGGCGAGTGAACCCACGTAAGATGGAAGTGCGAGAAGTGAGCGCGCTCGTCAAAAATACGTAATAAACGTCCTTGGTTTATGAGTAGAAATCTATGGATATTTCCCACCATGATGAAAGTTCAGGGGGGCGATTGTTATAGAAGTTTGAGTCAAAATATGAAAAATGAGCAGCTCGCGGTATTACGGAACTTTTATCGCGGTGAAAATGTCAGATCATTCGCGTGAGACCACTCGACAAGAAATTCAGTGCCGAGTGACGAGATATGAGAGAGGCATAATAGATAGGAGAGTAAGAAAAATCCGCCGAGAAGACCGTGTCTGTATATTCGTCGAGATTCAGATTATTAGAAGTTAACACGGCCCACGCAGTCAGATTAATAATATTCAATGACTAATTGAATAAGGATGCGATAATGTGAATCGCGCAGGAAGCATTTCGTAATATTTCTGGTTCGTTTACAATTTTAAAGTCCCGCAACAGTACTGTTAACAGTCATGTTTGTTATTAACATCTCAATTATTTTATATTTTAGTATATCACAGCCTGTTAACCCTGATATTTTCTGTCATTCATTTTTATTCTTTTAATGCGTTGCGCATGATACTTTCAACTTTACACGATTCTTCACGTACGGTATGAGGTATTATAAATCCATACCGTTTTCAAACATAGTAACCAATGACTTCTACGATACAGTCACGCTCAACATTTTTCCCGCATACTCGCCGTCACCAGATTTTGTACTTTCACTCGGGCGCATAAATTCACGCGAGATGAACATGCGAGAAGTGAGCACTCTCGTGAAAGATACATAATAGACGCCCCGTATTCCCGCTCGCTGCTCACGTTTCGCCTTTTCACTCAGTTTGCCATACGTAATACCCCCCGGCCGCCATCTTGGCGGGGCGTCCAATCGGAGCCGAGCCCGGCGCCGGACAAGCGGCTCGTTTCGGAACGCGCCCGGGGCAGGTGGCGCGCCACCTGCTCGCCATCTCGCAGCAGACGACGCGTCACAGAGCCGTCACGGCTACGCTGCTCGGTTCGGACCGCGAGTTCTCCCGAGGGATCCTCGTTGGGCGCGCTTGGAGTCCGCCGGGCGACTCGCCAGCACTCGCCAGTCGGGCGGCGGGAACGAGAAGGGCCGCGCGGCCGCGCGGCCGAGCACGGGCGAGTCTCGGTCCGGTCGATCGGCGACGGAAGGGCGGTCGCGACGACGAGGAGCGACGAGGAGCGACGGAGAGCGACGGAGAGAGCGAAGGAGAGCGAGAGAGAAGGAGGACGCGCTCGGTCGGCGAGTAGGAGTGTCCTCGGGTTCCGGTGCGCGGTGACGGTAGGTGTCGCGGGCGCGCCGGGCAGCCGGAGGAGGGGAGGTCTCGGGTGGTGGTGCGCGCGACACCATCCGGGCTCGCGTTCCCGACGGAGGCGCGTTGGAAGCGGCGGCCGAGGATCTATTTCGGCCCGGGTCTCTTCGGGCGCGGTCGGGCGCGATCGGGCGCGGTCGGGCGCGGTCGGGCGCGGTCGGGCGCAGTCGGGCATCCAGGCCGGAGCTCGGGACTCTCTCGCGGTCCGGAGTGCTCCACCTCGGCTAACGATCGGCTCCTCGTGACGAATCAATTGCCGTGGAGGGGGGGCTCGGGAGGAGGACGCGGGACAGGTGTCGGCCGCCCCGGGTGGCCTGGTCGGCGCAAGATGTCGGCCGGCGTTCCGCCGACGGTGGCGGCGGAGGAGGCGCCGGGTCCGCAGTGAACGGGCGCGCGCGCACTCCTAGGACTCTCGCTTCGCGGCGCTCGGCGGCGCCGACCGGCGACTCGCCCGTAGTCGCCTGAGGACCACCGGCGCGCCGTGGTGGCGGGGGCGGCGGCGGCGGTGGCGGCGGCGGCGGCGGCGGCGGAGGTGGCGGCGGCGGAGGTGGTGGCGGTGGCGGCGCCGGCGGCGGTGGTGGTGGCGGCGGTGGCGGTGGTGGTGCGTCGGCGGAGGCGCTGGTGGTGCCGGCGGCGGCCGGTCGGTGTGTTTTTCGAGCGGGCCGAAGTGGGCTCGCGCCGAAACTCGGGGGTGGTCGGCCCTGAAAGGGAAGGGACGAGCCGAAGGGGTCGTGGGTCATGGGGTGTTTCGGCAGTCAGAGTAGCAAGGCCAGCCAGGATGACAGCAAGAACCAGAAGCGGCGCTCCGATGCCATCACCCGGCAGCTGCAGAAGGACAAGCAAGTCTATAGGGCCACGCACCGGCTCCTTTTGCTCGGTAAGCCCTACCCCCGACTCCCGACTCCCGACTCCCATTTCCGGCCTGCCCCCGAGTCGTCTGGGCGCCAAGCGGGGCCGAAATCACCTTCACTTCTCACCTTCATTTTTACCTTTCGGATGGAAATATTTCAGAAATATGTACCTCTTCTAACTCTTTTCAATTACATATTTTATCCTTGTCTTGCACATTTTTTTTGCTTCTAAAATTATCTTGCTAAATGTAAAACTGTACGCGCATTAAACGCGAGAAGCGCAAAAAGAGCGCACATGTAGTAAAGGAAGATCTTTAATTAGAAATAATTTCTTGCTCCTTCAAAAGCGCAATCACGGGACCAACAACGTGCATCGAGATGATATCTTACCTCCTTCTCCTCGTACAACAAGAACAGCGGATATCGGCGGCCAGTTTTTTTAAATTTCAACGAAAAATAGTACAAGCTAAAGATTCTCGTTTGGAACCCTGCGGGATATCCCGAGATTCGTAACCTTTTCAGTAATTGAAAATAAAATTAGAACGAAGGAATAATTTCGTGCGACATTTAATACTTTTCAATCGATATGAAATGAACTTTAAAAGTCATAAAATATTCTTCAATTTACGGAGTTTGAGAGAGACATTTTTCTAACAAATCACGCTTACTTAAACTCGGTAAAATGTCAATTTTAAATCGACGTACAGAACCGTTCGTAACAATTAAGCTTCCGTTCTGTTTGCAATAAATGTCCTCTATCTGATCTGACAATCGATAATCCCAAAATGCAAATTTTATTATTGAGGTTTCGGCCAGCTTTTTCGTCATTTTCGCCACTGTCCGCTAGTTCGGTTTCCTCCCGGCAGAGGAGCCCTCATCGCATGTATTAGGTTGTCCCATAAGTTTCTTCCCTTTTTTTCATAGGACATGAATACACGATGCGGAAGGAACTTATGGGACAACCTAATATATAAAGCTGAAATTGCAACTTTAGCACAATCCAATAATTATTTCTTGCAAAATTTATCGCCAATTCGTTGCTATTTTATTGCACAAGAAAAAGAATTTTTTGCTCTTATACTTTTCCGAAAAATGGTGGCAATGTCAGCTTTATATAAAGTTAGTACTACTACGATAAAAAATAATTATTAAATAAATTCTCATCGATGAATTATGTCCCAGAATTTAATGCTAAGTATGTCATTGATATTTTCAACAAATATTTCAGATATCTTCTAATGAAATCTACAAGACATCTTAAAACATCTGTCGCTTGAGATATTTAGCAAAGATTAGAAAGAAATATTTATAAATTATTCTGTGTGGCCACTTTAGCACAATTCAATAAAATTTCTTGCAAAATTTATTGCCAATTCGTTGCTATTTTATTGCGCAAGAATAAGCAAGAATTTTTTGCTTTTATACTTTTCCGAAAAAATGGTGGCGATGTCAGCTTTATATAAAGCTAACACTGCCACGATAAAAAATAATTATTAAATAAATGTTCATCGAGGGATTATGTACCAGAATTTATTGCTAATTAATTGCTCGCAGAAAAACCAAGTTTCAATTTTTTGGCTCACCCCTAAAGGGGTGAATCGCCAGCCCTAGTACTGATCACAGGACAGAAACAAGAAAAACATGGGAAAATCGAACAATTTCTTCACGTGGGTGGGAATTAATTGCTAATTAATTGCTCCGAGAAGAACCTGATTTCGAATTTTTTGTACAACCCCTAAGGTAATAGGCCAACCCCTCTGATGTCGCCCCAGCATGGCCATGTAAGAAACGGAAGAATCGAATTATTTCTTCGCGTGGGAATTAATTGCTCATCAATTGCTCCGAGAAGAACCAATATCCTCGTAAAGATACAATTTTCAAACCTACATTAATTAGCAATTAATTCCCACGTGAAGAAATTGTTCGATTCTCCCATCTCTCACGTGGCCATGCTGGGACGACATAAGAGGGGTTGGCCTACTACCTTAGGGGTTCTGTAAAAAATTCGAAATTAGGTTCTTCTCGGAGCAATTAATTAGTAATTAATTCCCATGCGAAGAAATAATTCGATTCTTCAGTTTCTTACGTGGCCATGCTGGGGTGACATAAGAAGGGTTGGCCTGCTACCTTAGGGGTTGGGCAAAAAATTGGAAATCATGTTCTTCTCGGAACAATTAATTAGCAATTAATTCCCACGTGAAGAAATTGTTCGATTCTCCCATCTCTCACGTGGCCATGCTGGGGCGACATAAGAGGGGTTGGCCTACTACCTTAGGGGTTCTGTAAAAAATTCGAAATCAGGTTCTTCTCAGAGCAATTAATTAGTAATTAATTCCTACGCGAAGAAATAGTTCGATTCACCCCTTTCTTATGTGGCCATGCTGGGACGACATAAGAGGGGTTGGCCTACCACCTTAGGGGTTGGGCAAAAAATTGGAAATCAGGTTCTTCTCGGAGCAATTAATTAGCAATTAATTCCCACGTAATAAAATAGTTCGATTGCCCTATGTTTTTCATGTTTCTGTCCTGCGATTAGCACTAGGGCTGGCGATTTACCCCTTTAGGGCTGAGCAAAAAAATTGAAATTTGGTTTTCTGCGAGCAATTAATTAGCAATAAATTCTGGTATACAATTCATCGATGGACATTTACTTAATTGTTTTTTATTGTGGCAGTGCTACCTTTATATAAAGCTGACGTCGCCACCATTTTTCGGAAAAGTATAAGAGCAAAAAATTTTTGTTCTTGTTAAATAAAATAGCAATAAATTTTGCAAGAAATTTTATTGAATTGTGCTAATGTGGCAATTCCAGCTTTATATACATCGTCATCGTGTACTGCGATGAACGTAACCCTAGTAGCACAGAATAATTTATAAATATTTCCTTCTAATCTTTGCTAAATATCTCAAGCGACAGATTTTTTAAGATTTCTCGTAGATTTCATTTGAAGATATCTGAAATATTTGTTGAAAATACCAATGTCACATTTAGTG
>NW_019394777.1:0-40219 GCF_000612105.2 Orussus abietinus | reverse complement strand
ACTGAAAAGTCACGACACCAGCGCAGTCTTTGCTTGGAGTAGGTGAACTAACTTCAGCGTTACACCTCTCCCATAAGGAGTGTCGAACCCCTGGGGCCCGCCGCGCGGAGAGGAGAGAGCGAGCGGGCCGGCCGCGTGGAGAGGAGAGACAGGTAGCTCCGTTTTATCGCGGGTGGAGGAAACCTACTCGGGCGCCGTTCCGCGCGGATACGCAAGGCGGGCGCGGACCATAGACGCAGGAATACAGAGACAGAGGGTGATGCTGCGGGGGGGAAGCTACCGAGGGGAGGGTGACGAGGTATTTGGTGCCAAACTTTGATTGGCTAATGTTCCGCGCAAGCGTAATCACGGAGGTATGCATTCGAAGGAGGTTATGGACAAACGTGGGAAGTAGTTAAGTATTTTTGTGAGGCTAGACAGAAATAGTTTTTATAAATGTACCCTAGTAGCAGGAAATATTTATCCTATATTTTCTATATATTTAACGAATATCGTAGATTTTGTAAATATTTAGCAGACGTTTGAAATATTTGCGAACTGTTTACTTTAGAATATTATCTCTATAATATTTATATAATATTAGCTCCATGTGTTTTCATAATATTTTTCTACCAGATGCACAAAACATTTCGTTTCATTTTAGTACAAGTAGTTCTTAAATATTATCAATAATACATTATAAACGTTTTAAAAATATTTAAAATCAAAATCACACGTTTTGCTCCCATAATGAAATAGCGGAAGGAAAATATTACAAAAATCTCTCGTGTTTTTTGATACCAAATGAAGTGTCCGATAATAGTCGTGAAATAAAAGAAATGTATTTTTATTATGTTAATAAGATAAAAAATATAATTTCTCTATGTTTATAAATTATTGAAACTAAATATGTCATTGAGATTGTCAACAAATATTTCATATATATCTTCGAATAAAATCTACAAGAAATCTTAAAAAATTGAGATATTTAGCAAAGATTACAAAGAAATATTTAGAAATTATTCTATGCTATCATGTTAAGAAAAATGGTGCGCTGTATTGTACCGTCCCGTAAGAACAGGTAGGATTTTCAAGATTGGAAAAAAAAAGAAGTTTGGAAGTAATAACGCGAAAATTACATTTCACGGGTATTAAAATTGTTTGCCGTATTTACAAATTATAATTACCGGTACTGAGTATCTGTAGAGATTTAACCAATCCGAGTCAGGCATCAAATCCCCCCGCAATTTGGCTTCACTCCCCTTGTCTAAGATTGTACTTTATGTTATGTCCGATGGCTATATTTTATATTTCTATGTCTATGGCGCGGACGTCAACGAGAGGCGGCGTCGGGCGTCGCGTCCAGGGATGGACAGGGGAGCGTCCTTCGAGGTTTTTTCCCGATCTAAAATCCAAGTAAAATTTCTCGACAAATATGGCGGGACCGTAATCTCACTTTTTCAAAGAGATCAAAGCTCGCATCACCTGCGAATAAAAATTTTAGCGAAGGCAAAAAAGGAATAACAAATAATGGCAAGGAGAAGCGAGCCGTTAAAAATATCTAGATTTCAGCATTCCAGTTTTCCATACGTTCCATCAGGGTTGGATAATTCCTCATTTTTCCAAGTATTTGATGTATAGGTATTACGTAGACAAAGCAGTTTACAGGAGAACATCGTCGAAGACCAGTAAATACGAAGAATGCCGCGGATTAACGATATACAGCTCCTGCTAGGTCGTAAACGTCTTTTAGCGCGTATGTAAACGCAGGAATATTTTAAGGAATAATGAATTAATTTGGCGCTTGTATTCAAAATGGTTTACAATTTTCCGTTTTCAATATGGCGGATTCCACAGATGCATGATATATGTTTTCGCGAGGTTAACGTCTTTTAGCGCACATGTAAGTACGTAAAAATTGTTGAGGAATGATTAATCCGGCGCTTGTGTTTTAATTTCTTTTCACATGGCCCTGTTTAATATCAAATCTTTCCCTCAATTTATTATTTTACATTTAGAAATAAAGGAACGTAACGTACATTGCTCTTGCGTAGAAATCTAGAGACGTATTATACGTTATAACACACGCGGAGAAAAGCACGTAAATTACATGACGTATATACTTACCTAACTCTGTGTTCCATGAAGAATTTTGAATTTCAAGCGCATCTGGAATAGCAACTGCCGAAACGTAAAGTCCCATGTTCAGGAAATTACGTCACGTATGAAATGTGTAAAGTGAAAATACCTAGGAATTTGCTGGGAGAAGCTACGTAAATTACCTAGAGTATTTTACCTACCCGACCCCGATCGCGTCCGAAGCGGCCCGAGCGCTGCCGAAGCGGCCCGAGCGCTGCCGACGCGACCCGAGCGCTTCCGACGCGAGGCGGAGGAGGGGGCGACCTCCCGCGCGGCCGGCCGGAGAGAGAGGAGAGGAGAGGCAACGGGCTCGCGTGGGCGCGCCCCCTGGTCGATGGGTCTGACGATGAGGGTGGGCTTGTTCAGGGTCCGCCACGGCTATGACAGTGGGCGGGACCACGCTGGTGCACTGCGGCTCGGGTGGGGAGGACCGGCCGGCCCACCTCGCCATTCCCTCGAACGCGCTGGCACCCTCGCTCAACGCCGCCCTCAACTCCACGCTGAATTCCACCCTTGGCGGCATCGGCAACATCGGGGCCACGACGGCCGCCGCGGCCGCCGCCGCCTGGCCGCCCACGCTCTGGCAGTACCCCACCGCAGGTGAGACCCACGACCGACCAGCGCTGCCGAAAAATTCACCAATGCTTCTTGCGAGGGAGATTTATCGGCAGACGTTGAGTTTGGAAATCGACGAGAATGACGGCTGGTTAAGATGATACGAAAGGCGCTGGGAAATACAATCCAGGTCGATAAATTAAAATTCAAATATATCCTTTTTGGAGGTAACGTCATTTGGAATACTCAAGCGGGAACATAAGCTGACGCGTCCCGTTCCCGACATTTATGTTTATGTTCAAGTCTTTTACAGTCTACGTTGAGAATTATACGAACCGAAGCGTTCTATATGTCATTGCGGTAAAGTAATGACGAAGAGATCGACGTAAAACTGTCGAAATCCCGGGAATTCGTTATTCTAACGATTGTTTAGGACCAACGTCGCCATCTGTGACGTTTAGCTGCAACTAAATTTTTGCTCTAAAAACACGTACATTCGGCGCGACGAGTCGAGTCAATGGCGAGTTGGAGACGAAAACGATCCGAATAACGAATACTCGAGTACACATACTTGCGATCCGGTAGTAGACATACCATAAGCGACATAAAAACTCAAAGGCAGAACACAAATTAATTTGTCTAGAATGTCAAAATATTAGTGCTAGGAAGCTAGATTATCGTCAAAAGCGTTAATCCGCTACTACCGGATCGCGAGATATCTCGTCAAAAACGTTGATCGGCCAGTATCGGGCCGCGAGATATCTCGTCCAAGGTAACAAAAGGGTTAACGGTCCCTTCAAAGTCTTTCGCTCTTCCAAGTGAATTCATTTTATTTTCTGGCGGTTATGTTCGGAAAGCGTAACGATAACGAGTCGAACAAGCTCGGGAAAACCGGGCTTAAGGTGAAGTGAAACATCCTTCAAATCAGTCGATTCGAATACAACACTTTTTTTTACGGGTATTAGACCAAACTGTCCGAAACTTTGACACATCACTCTTGATCAGCTAAGAATTGTCCTGACACATTCAAAATTTGGATTTTTCAAAAAAAATGTTTAACTCAGTCCAGACCAGAAACAGAATGGCGTCGAGCTCCCATATTTTGATCAATATACAATTATCGAAGACTCTGATATGAGAAACGAAAGGGTCAGGACAATTTTACGACAATTTAGAACACTCTGGTAATCGATAAACTCGCATTTGAACGGGATAAAGGCAAAATAAGTGTTGTATGTGCTTCTATGCTAAAACGATGGGAATACGAGGTCTCGGAGTGAAAATTTAATTGACCTGGAAATCACAGATGGCGCAGGGGGTCCCTCTGCAGTCAATTAGGGCCCCAGAAAGCACGAATCCAGAGGATTTCTGGAGTTTTACTTCGATTTCTTGATATTTATTGTACGGTAACGACAGGTGGAGTATGCCATTTAGTACAATATTCAATATAAGTCGACCCAGCTATCAATATAAAAACGAACGTCGGCAACGTAGGCATTTAGAAAAATCTTTATCGGCGTCGATCACGTTTCTCGTCGTGTTTCACTTCACCTTACATCTTATCGATCGGCGAATTTGGAAGTAAATGCCTATCACGTGTTTCGTAAAATCAATTAACAGACTTCCGGTCGGTAAAGTGTTGATACGCTTCTCGGAATAAGCTCCAATTTTGAATGTCGTTGCAGGAAAGTGACCATAGATTATCATTCTCCTAGTCATTGTTTGAAGTATTCGCCCAGACATTTTTTGGCAATACGTAGAAAAGAAATGATCTCCATAACATGGTTTACTCAAGTTCAATTCTGCTTCTTGCTTACCCTGAAAAAAGTCGATGGAAATTTACATACACTTTTACCCCGTGCATACCTGAAGTTTTACATAAAAAGACGTAAATTGGAAAAATAAGAATATAAATGCCCGGGAGATTGTATGTTTCCTGCATTACTGCATTTTTACTTGAATTCAATGTACCGTTACGTTATCATTTTTCTCGTTGCATGTAAGACCTTTACCATAGATGTAAATATACAGGTTAGCTAGTAAATTTACATATTGATGCGGATAAATATCCGCTGGTACGTAAAAATACATAGAATGTGAAGTTAACACTAGGTTTACGGGCGTTTTTTATATACCTGTTTCTACGAGCACCCGTCAAATTGACGGGTAAACGAAAACACGCATTTTCTTAAAAAAATCGATTTATTTAAATTAAGTCTGTGTTAAACAACCCTAGGCTTTACGTTTAAATGAATTATTAATAAGTAAAAAGTCCTTTTTTAAAAATTATCACGGAAATGATTGGAATGCTCGTCCTCTCATCCTCGGAGTCGGAACTAGAAAGAATGCGCATCCTTTTCTTGCTACGACACCCTTTCAAGAAGTTTTCCTCGTCACTATCCGAAGATCCTTCTATTTCTCCACTTTCAATGCAAACTTTTACTCTCATCTTCGCCTTACACTCACTGGAACGAAGCAAATATATATGGATTGTTTATGAAATTAGCTAGTCCGTCAATTTGACGGGTTTCGTAGAGATAGGTATACTACATACAGATTTTAATAATTAGAAGGCTTAGGAAAAAATAATTGCGTGTACAAATTCTTTGGATGAAATGATTAATTTACGATACAAAAATGGTTAAAATTAATGCTATGGTTTTTTCGGTATTTCTTTTTGAAGTTTGAATTCCGTCAAATTGACGGGTCCCGTAAACCTAGTGTTAACCAATCAAATCGTCTAAATTCAATCACGGGATCCTACCGCGTCTTCTCGTTTGAGAACAATGCCAAACGCGTCGAAACGTGTCCAGCATAGATGGCGCGGCGTAGCGCATCATTAGTCGTCGCTGGCGTTTGGCCGGTGAAGGTTCAGCCAATCTCCGGAGCTTACTTCCCTCAGTCTAGTGCTATCGAATTGAAGCGAAAGAAGTAAGTAGCTACCCAGGAAAGTGTCTTACAATTATGGTTACGTATTCATGAAGAATATGTTTTAATAGGTTTACGTCTGGGTTACCATATAAGGCCCATCGAACTTATCACCGATTCGAAGATTACCCCCCAAATGTATACATACAATGTAGACCAATTATACATTTTACATGTAAAATTAGCCTTTGTATGTAATATTACCCTTTATGTTTACGTATCGAATGTCCGCCTACAGTACATTCTTTGGGTAGATTTAGATACCGATATTACCCAGATGATGTAATATTGCGTTATTAATTGTCGCATGAAAATAATCCAATGATTTAGGGGGTAAATTTACGTGAGAATTTTTTTTAATGTAGGTTCAGCGACTCTGGTCACGCGGTATATCGTTGTATGTGGTTATATATATATATATATCGTGGATACGTGGATCTCGACGCCTATCCTATATATAAGGGCAACCACGTTGAGAGACAAAAACTTGGGACGCTCTTTTCCTCTCTCTTTCCCTCGGATTTTGCGAAACAATTGCGCGGCGCAATATGGCGACAGGCTAGCTACGGTAAAAAAAATTCCCATGTAAATTTACATACCTGATCATTGGGTATTTTGAGGCCACAATTAATAACAGTAAAATTACATTGTCTGGGTTATATCACATTTAGCATCTAAATTTCTACAAAGAATGTGTTGTAGGCGTACATTTGATATGTAAACATGAAGTGTAATATGACATGCAAAATGTATAAATTGACTAGGTAACCTGTTGATTCACGTACATGATAAAGGTCTTACATGCGACGAGAAAAATTACAATGTAGTGTTATATTTAATTAAAGTAAAAATGCACTAATTCAGTAAATATACAACTGTACGTGTATTTATACATTTTCGGATTTGCAATTTTTCTATTTTAGGTTATTTTTTATGTAAAACTTCAGTTATGCAGGGTGTACAAATGTATGTAAATGTTCATAGAAATTTTGCAATTCATATAGTGCTTAACGTATTAACCGCGTTATAGGGCTATTATTTTCATATAAGGCTACTATTTTCATATAATGCGGTTCTTTGAACAACGCGTCGAATAACATAACACGTTATGCGAGAAAAATTTCCGTAATGCGGGATTTCCTATAACGCGATTTCATATAGTGCGTAACGTATTAACCGCGTTATACGGGACTATTGGAGCGTGTAAACGAAAGAATCGGCGGTCCAAACTTTGACAAATAGTTCTAACGAAATTTACTAAATTTTTTCTATTTAGATATTTTTATTGTAGATTTTTTTATGATGAAAACGACATCACTTCTTTCCTGGGGGGCGAAGCGCCCCAGATTGCTAAATTTTCACCATACATCCCTTCGAAATTCGACTCGCATATCTCTAAAACTACGACAGATACAACAAAATACATATAAGCAGTATTGTAGAAAATTGAATTCCCTACAAAAAAGGTTGTACGTTGTTCACTCGTATCTTACATATTTCTTTGAAAAAATTGACATAATCGTTGTGTCAATAGATATTTTTAACTAAATCCATTATATCTAAAAAACTATTCAAGATACGATGAAAATGTATATTAACTTTCTTCTAGGGAATCACATTTTTTATCAAAAAGGTTATGTGGAATTTTATTGTATCTCGCACAGTATTCGAGATATTAAAAAAAATTAAAATATCCAAAATCAAAGAAAATAATTAATATCTCCCAAACTAATTGAGATATCAACTTTTCCTCTTAGATGATGTTTGTTCATATCATACGCAACCATAACCAACTGTCAAATTTTGGCGCCACGGAAACCTTAGTATCCCCCAATAACATAACACATTACGCGTGTTATGCGATAAGAATTCCTGTACAGCGCGATTTCCTATACGTGATTTCATATAGCCCGTAACGTATTAACCGCGTTATACCAGACTACTGTTTTCATATAACACGTTTCTCTGAACAACGCGTCGAACAACGTAACACATTAGGCGCGTTATGTGAGAAGAATTCCCGTAAAGCACGATTTCCTATAACATGAATTCATATAGCCCGTAATGTATTAACCGCATTATACCGGACTACTGTTTTCATATAATGCGTTTTTTTTTTAACAACGCGTCGAATACCATAACACATTATGCGCGTTATGCGAGGAAAATTCCTGTACAGCACGATTTTCCATAACGCGATTTTATATAGCGCGTAACGTATTAACCGCGTTATACGAGAGACTGTTTTCATATAACGCATTTCTTTGAACAACGCGTCGAATAACATAAAATATTATGCGCGTTTTGTGAGAAAAATTTCCGAACAGCACGATTTCCTATAATGCGATTTCATATAGCGCGTAACGTATTAACTGCGTTATACGAAAGTCTACTGTATATCAAAGTGATCGGATGTTCGAATTTCAAATATCCCACGTCTACGTTAGATATCCGTAGAAAGGTTGTTTACCATCAAAACTCTATGTAAGATCTGCTACGATACTCGATGTAATCGACCAAAAGCTATCGACCACGGAATTTTGTCATATCGAACAAATATTCTCCATATAACAACCATATTCCATGGTTAAACCAATAAAAACTTTATCGATTCAACCAAGTACTTTTCTGCTTGTAGATTTTCGGGACAGTTGTGGTCGCTTCAAATGATTCATTTCTCTTTTTTTTTTTTTTCGATGAAATTTACGATCACGAATCCAAAACGATTCCAACTTTACGATTCCAAAAAAGGACCACGTCGAGGAAAATATTTGGCCGCGTCGGTAAAAGTTCTGTCAATACAACCATACAATATGGTTATTATGTGGACAGTCAAATATTTTGCCGGCCCGACAAAGTCCTTTGGTTAATAACTTTTGGTGGACCCCATAGAACATTGTGGCAGATCTCTCCGAACGGTAAATCAATTTGGAAAATTTAACCAAAATATTAGGCTCATGCCCCAGAGTATTATCAAAAAGTGACAAATTATGTGGACAGTCAAATATTTTGCCGGCCCGACAAAGTCCTTTGGTTAATAACTTTTGGTGGACCCCATAGAACATTGTGGCAGATCTCTCTGAACGTTAAAGCAATTTGGAAAATTTAACCAAAATATTAGTCTCATCCTTCAGAATATTATGAAAAAGTGACAAATTATGTGGACAGTCAAATATTTTGTCGACCCGACAAAGTCCTTTGGTTAATAACTTTTGGTGAACCCCATAGAACATCGTGGCAGATCTCTGCGAACGTTAAAGCAATTTGGAAAATTTAACCAAAATATTCGGCTCATCCTCCAGAATATTATCAAAAAGTGACAAATTATGTGGACAGTCAAATATTTTGCCGACCCGACAAAGTCCTTTGGTTAATAACTTTTGGTGGACCCCATAGAACATTGTGGCAGATCTCTGCGAACGTTAAAGTAATTTGGAAAATTTCATCAAAATATTAGGCACATCCCCCAAAATATTATCAAAAAGTGACAAGTTTATCAAAAACGAGTCAGTCGATCTCGCAAGCTAGTTTAGCGGAGCTAACAAAAATTATGTCCACTCGAAAACCTCTTTTGAAATAAACCAACCGCAATCAAACGATTTCGTTGAATGAATCAGGTCTTTTTTAGAGGGTAGTTACGTCCCGGTCAGATCAGAGAGGCTTCTAAATCGGTTTCTAAACGACGAGCGAATTCTCGAAATACCTTTCGGGCGAAATCGATGACGGGCCTCCGGAAACGCCGGTGAAATTACAATCGATGCAGCCGGCGCTCGAATTAGTACAATTACGCCGATCGAAAATACTGCCCCGGCCCGGGAGGGGCTCGTTTCGGGTGACCGAGTGACATTTTGTCGACCCGGCTCTCGAAATGAATTTCCATACGTCCGACTCAACCCATTTTCGCCCATTTTCGCGTGGTTTCGATCGTTCGCGCGAGCCCGCGAGAACGATTGCGCGTCGCGTTAGCAGCCTTTATGCCGAGGAGTTATTTCCGTGAAAACGGTCTTTCGAGGTCGTCTCAAAGATACGCAAGGAGCAATGGGACGAGGTCGAGTATTTTAAGGTGAAGTGAAACCCCCTTCAAATCAGTCGATTCGAATACAACACTTTTTTTTAAGGGTATTAGACCAAACTGTCCACAACTTTGACACATCACTCCTGATCATCTAAGAATTGTCCTGACACGTTCAAAATTTGGATTTTTGAAAAGAATTTTTAACTCAGCCCAGACCAGAACCAAAATGTCGTCGAGCTCTCATATTTCGATCAATATACAATTATCAAAGGCTCTGATATGAGAATCGGAAGGGTCAGGACAATTTTACGCCATATTACAACACTCTGGTAGTGGATAAACTCGCATTGAACGGAATAAAGGCAAAAAAGTGTTGTATGCACTTCTATCCTAAAAGGATGGGAATACGAGGTATCGGAGTGAAAATTTAATTGACCTGGAAATCACAGATGGCGCAGGGGGTACCACTGCAGTCAATTAGGGCCCCAGAAAGCATGAATCCAGAGGATTTCTGGACTTTTACTTTGATTTCTTTATGATTATTGTACGAAAACGACAGGGGGAGTACGCCATTTGGTACAATACCCAATATAATTCGATATAGCTGTCAATATAAAAACGAACGTCGGCTACGTAGGCATTTAGAAAAATCTTCTTTATCGACTTTGATCAAGTTAATCGACGTGTTTCACTTCACCTTAAGGTGATATGAAAGAGTCAGCCTATGTATATCTGAGAAGTTAAATCGTTGGGGAAAGTATTCTTCGAATTGGGGGTACCGATTCGTTTCAAATTTTACCACGGGGATGTGGGGGCGCTAAGGTAGATCCTTAAACTCAGGAAATTTAATTTCTTCATTAAAGATTTATTTATTGGTCATGGACTAGAACCAACATGGCGTGGTCAGGGCACGTATTCGATGTTTTACGCTTCTTGGAGGCTCAGAGTCGAAAATGGAAGAGATTCAGGATCTAGCTCGAACAATTTAAAATACCGTAGAAATGGAATATTACCGAGTCAGATGGGAAAATATGGAAAATACTTTCACCAACGATTGTAAGAGAATGCTGGCTTGTCTCGGGGATATCGCGGGTTTTTAGAGCAGAAATTTAGTTGCAGCTAAACGTCACAGATGGCGACGTTGGTCATAAACCGTCGTTAGAATAATGAATTCACGGGATCTCGACAGTTTTACGTCGATCTTTTCGTCATTACTTTATCAAAATGACATATGGAACGCTTCGGTTCGTATAATTCTCAACGTGGACAGTAAAAGACCTGAACATAAATATAATTGTCGGGAACGGGACGCACCAGCTTATGTTCCCCCTTGAGTATTCAAAATGACGTTACCATCAAAAAGGTATAGATGAATTTTAAATTATCGACCTCGATTAAATTTCTCAGCGCCTTTCAAATCATCTTACCTCGTTAAACTCGAGTGAAGCATGTATTCGAGTCAACTCGAGTCATTGTTATTGTAACTCGAGTTAATGGGACAATCAAATGCGAGCTACGAAGAGAAGGGCGAGAGCGAGTTACGGAGGGAAAAGAGAGACCGGGTTCCTTATTCCGAGATACCCATCGCGCTTTATTTGTTTTCTCGAGTAATCGGTATTTGGATCGTTTTACTCGCCAACTCGCCATAAATTCATTTCGTCGCGTCGAATGTTTGCGGCACCGAGTTATCGACTCGAGTCCAAACTCGAGTCGGCAGTGCTTTCAAATTCGAGGAACTCGAGTCGATGAAGTACTCTACTCTTTGTATCGAGTCGACTCGAGTCGCCGTTAATCGAGTCACTTAACTTGCCAACTCGCCATAAACTCATTTCGTCGTGTCGAATGTACGCGGCACCGAGTTATCGAGTCGAGTCGAAACTCGAGTCGGCAATGCTTTCAAATTCGAGGAACTCGAGTCGATGAAGTACTCTTCTCTTTGTATCGAGTCGACTCGAGTCGCCGTTAATGGAGTCGTTTTACTGGCCATAAATTCATTTCGTCGCGTCGAATGTACGCAGCACCTAGTTATCGACTCGAGTCCAAACTCGAGTCGGCAATGCTTTGGACTTCGAGTAACTCGCGTTGCTAAAGTATTCGACTCGTCGCACCGATATACGCGAGCCTCGACCCGTTCTCGAGGTTTTCGTTATCGGTCGAGACAGCGGAATAGCGTGTCAAATTTGCGAATCCACGATTTACGCCTCCTCTTCTTTCCAGCCATGCCCATGGAGCCCGTAGGGTTCCCCCAGATGGGAGTCGGACTTCAGGGTGGACTTCAGCTCGTCAGGGATCCTTCAACTGGACACCTTCTCCTGATACACGCGGCTGGTATGTTGGAAACCCTATAAAAAAAAAAAGAAAAAAAAACGGGGAGGATAGGGGAGATTTCACTGATCTATAAGTATACTAACAGGATAGCTGATATCCTACAAAATGGCGGGACGTTTTGAAGCGATCAGAGCCCTCTGATCATGGGCACAGAAATTAATATCGTAGTATTTGCGCGTCCAAACAATGCGTCATTCTACTGCAGATAGGATAAGAGGGGTCAAATTAATTTACTGGACAATAATAATTGCTATTTTTATTAAAATACTTACGAGAGAAAAAGGTAACCGGTTTGTTTTAGTCGAAGCTTTCTTACAATCTGTCCTACAAACCATTTTACCCGTAAATTTTGTCTCTTCTGTCCTTTATACCTTAAACGTTTACCTTCGCGAACTAATAATTCAACATTTGTCGTTGCCGCGATTGACAGTTTAAAACTTTTGCACATGCGCACCTGTTACTTATTTAGTATCACTGCCCATATGTGGTGGCGCTGGGGTGTCTTGAATTCGTCGAAGTCCTCTCCGTATAGAACAAATAGGCATCAGTTATCATTGCTGCGATTGACGATTCATAATTTTTGCGCATGCGCACCTCTTACTTATTTAGTATCACTGCCCATATGTGGTGGCGCTAGGGTGCCTCGAAGTCGTTGAAGTCTTCTCCGTATAGAATAAATAGGTATCAACCATCATTGCTGCGATTGACAGATTGACGGTTCATAATTTTTGCGCATGCGCATCTCTTACTTATTTAGTATCACTGCCCATATGTGGTGGTGCTGGGGGGTTTTGAATTCGTCGAAGTCCTCTCCGTATAGAACAAATAGGTATCAGCCATCATTGCTGCGATTGACAGATTGACGGTTCATAATTTTTGCGCATGCGCATCTCTTACTTATTTAGTATCACTGCCCATATGTGGTGGTGCTGGGGGGTTTTGAATTCGTCGAAGTCCTCTCCGTATAGAACAAATAGGTATCAGCTATCATTACCCCGATTGACAGATTGACAATTCAAAACGTTTGCACATGCGCACCTGTTACTTATTTAGTATCACTGCCCATATGTGGTGGCGCTGGGGTGTTTTGAATTCGTCGAATTTGTTTAAAAAATCTATCTTTCGAAAGTGTCAGGATAATTCCTAAGTGCTGCCGAATCACGTGTCAAAGTTTCAAACGGTTCTATCCAATACCCTTAAGAAAAAGTGTCTTATTCGAATCGACTGATTTAAGGGAGGTTTCACTTCACCTTAAAGTTGCTTGGTCTAGGGACAAAATCAGCGACAGGAGCGAGGCGGATTTTCTACGAGGACCATCATGCGATCCGAGCTAGTCCCGGGGCTTTTTTTTTTTTCTTAACGCACAAATGTTGGGTCCACTCAAGGGCCCGAAGTTACCAGTCATGCATCTTGCTTCCCCCCGGGGTCCCGTGTGTTTTTTGCCCTCGTAATTTCGTCATTTTCGTGCGGGACCCCATTTATTATCGCATTTATGGCTGCCGTATAACTGGCCGCTACGCTCTGCCCCTTCGGCTCGCTCTTTGCGTCTCTCTTCCTCGCCCAGGGCGAAGGATGCGGGCGTCTCTCTCTCGCCCGCGCGTTATGGCCGGCCTGGCCCTAGGCCGACGATAACTCCTCCGTGTACAGAGTGCTTCCAAAATAATTATCCTGCGGGGTAAGCAGGATGATTAAAAACTCGACGGGCCGATTCCTTAAGTCCTCGTCTACCTTGCTCTTAAACGTTACCTTAATCACCGTTACCTCGCGATACTAATTCGAAATTAATCCACGTCAAGTGCAGGGGAATTTCTCCCAGTCACTAATGGACTCTACGAACCCATGGAAACGGAAATTCCGCCGGAATTGTAAATATTTGGAGTGCTGCCCGTTTCGTACGGAGCCATAGAGCACACAATTATTGGACACGTCAGCTCTGACATTTCGTGTTGGACGCATAATTAACGGCAGGTAAACGCCTTTGAAACCCTAGAAATATACACGTTTATCCCCCGCGTTTAGGGATATGTCGGCGTTATAAACGCGAACAATCCTAGTGGAAGCATAAATATCCCTAGAACCTCGAAAGCGATACCTGCCATGAACTGTGTCCGATATGAAGAGATGCTATTACCGACGTGTCCAATAACCGTGTTCTATGCTCTGTGCTCAAATGGGTTTGTGGCTAAGTGGGCCTTTCCCAATACTTGTGTACACGTTTCGACCGATAATCAATTACGACAAGCGCGATATAAGCTAGGGTAATTACGCTTAAAAGGGCTCTCCGAATTTCGTGTAACTTTGATATATTGTAAAGGACGCCGTCCCGAGTATTTTAAGATATATATATTTGTGGCGGTCATACCATATATATATCAGAAGTTCTTCCTTATACACGGGCCTTCGTTAGCCCAGCGGTTACGCTCACCACTCGTACCGCGTAGTATCTCGGATTCGAATCCCGCTCAGGAGAGATTTTTTGGTGTCTAAAGCAGGGTCTGCCTAGAGTTCTAAATCCAGTAAGTTACGTCAGAAACGAAGAGAAATTCCCGGTAATATATCGGTAATTTCTCCAAAGCCTTTTTTATCGAGAAATTATGAGAATTTGAATTTTTCAACAGAGCGAACGAGAGGTTTCGATTAGCTATAGAGAAACATCGTAGAGGGGAATTTCCGTTGTGCGTTCTCCGTAACCAATCAAAACCTCCCATTCGCTTCGTCGCAGAATGAAATATCAGTTCGTTTGAAACAAATGGCATGGAATTTTCTGTGAAGTTGAACATACGTGAATATTTTTAGCTGGAGGTAAATACGACCCTATAATCAATATTTTCTAATAGTAATTATTACTCTTTAGCTTGAACTTAGAAGTTGATTGAAAAAGAAAAGTTATTTAAACGAAGAAACCTAAAGTATAAATAACGAAATTAATGTTCTCTTAAATTCTCAATGTTCCCGGTAACTTACGGTATGTTTCCCAGTTACCTTCTCCAGTTTAATGTTACCGAGAATTTTCGAACTCTAGGTCTGCCTGATAGCCTTACTGATGAGTCCACACAGGCAGACCCGGGACGAAACAACCCAAAAGAGACTATGCGGTACGAGCGGTGAGCGTAACCGTTGGACTATCAAAGGCCCGTGTAGAAGAAAGAACTTCTGATATATATTTGCTATGACCGCCACAGTACTCCCCCGCGAGTACAACGATATGAGGGTCTGCTGGTGGTTGAAAAGTGCGTGCCGTGTACGAGGCTAGTGTATGCCGTTGTATGAGGCTAGGGTGCGTACCTGGCTAGAGTCGTACGCGCGCGCGTGCGTGCGTGTACGTGACTGGTTGCGCGCGCGCGCGCGCGTGTGTATGTGACTGGTTGCATTGATGCGTACGAGGCTAGTTGCCAGAGAGTGGGAGAGAGGCAAGTCGTCTAGAAGTCTGGAGTAGGACGAAAGGTAGGTTTTTTGTGCGTGTGCGTGTTCAATCACGTCGGGGTCAGCACTTTGGGTTTTAGGTGTGGAGGTGGTGTGTACCCATTTGTTGTTGTCGGGTAGAATGACCAGTTCTACGTGCAGCCCTTACGGGTCCTGGGAGAGTCCACCCCAGGGGGCCGCAGGCGTCGCGCGCAACCGCGCCACCTGTGGTCGGCCCTACTCACCGGTTTCCGAGTGCGACGTGATGTCGCCATGTCTCGGATCTGAGAGGATTCGGAGTGTGGTGCTTTACGTCTCATATTTAGACTCCGTGAGACGGCCCTCTCTCCCGGCCCGGGGGGTCCGCGCTTGCGGACCGTTGCCTCATGGAGTTCACCACTCGGTTTTACCATCGGGTGGGGCTCTAACCAAGGCACGCACGTGGGCTGCGGGGCTTTACAGCTCGGCAGCCTCAGTCGTACTACCCTGAAAAGAGTCCAACCACCAAATGACCCGTCGTGGCTCTCCATGACCCCCACCACTTTGGGTTTGTAGGCGGTGGTGTGTACCCATAGTTGTGTGTTTCGTCCCGGGTATGCCTGTGTGGACTCATCGGTAAGACTATCAGGCAGACCCTGCCTTAGACACCGAAAAAATCTCTCCTGAGCGGGATTCGAACCCGAGAGACTACGTGGTATGAGCGGTGAGCGTAACCGCTGGGCTATCGATGGCCCGTGTAGAAGGAGGAACTTCTGATATATATATGCTATGACCGCCACATATTTAACACTAGGTTTACGGGCGTTTTTTATATACCTGTTTCTACGAGCACCCGTCAAATTGACGGGTAAACGAAAACACGCATTTTATTAAAAAAATCGATTTATTTAAATTAAGTCTGTGTTAAACAACCCTAGGCTTTACGTTTAAATGAATTATTAATAAGTAAAAAGTCCTTTTTTAAAAATTATCACGGAAATGATTGGAATGCTCGTCCTCTCATCCTCGGAGTCGGAACTAGAAAGAATGCGCATCCTTTTCTTGCTACGACACCCTTTCAAGAAGTTTTCCTCGTCACTATCCGAAGATCCTTCTATTTCTCCACTTTCAATGCAAACTTTTACTCTCATCTTCGCCTTACACTCCCTGGAACGAAGCAAATATATATGGATTGTTTATGAAATTAGCTAGTCCGTCAATTTGACGGGTTTCGTAGAGATAGGTATACTACATACAGATTTTAATAATTAGAAGGCTTAGGAAAAAATAATTGCGTGTACAAATTCTTTGGATGAAATGATTAATTTACGATACAAAAATGGTTAAAATTAATGCTATGGTTTTTTCGGTATTTCTTTTTGAAGTTTGAATTCCGTTAAATTGACGGGTCCCGTAAACCTAGTGTTAAGGGCCGGACTTGAATATACTCAATCAAAGTTATACGAAAGGTCGGAGAGGAACACCCTTTTATGCATAATTACATAAGTTACTGGATTCAATATTAGTTTAATAAAGAAGGTATTCTTGTTTTTTGAGGCGGCCATGGTAGTTAAATTCGCACGTGAAGTACTGCGAGCGCAACGAAAAGTGAAACACTTATTTTATTTTCTGTTACAGTTATTTCTATATATATATATTCTTTGTGTGTTAGTATCGAGACACTTTTTTTTACAGCCTTATTTTCTACAATAATTTATTGACGTTTAACGTGAAATAGAAATAGAAAAAGAAGTTTTACTTCCAACACCCGTAGCCAGCCGTGTATTT
The DNA here is from genome assembly GCF_000612105.2 of Orussus abietinus. Lineage (NCBI taxonomy): Eukaryota > Metazoa > Arthropoda > Insecta > Hymenoptera > Orussidae > Orussus > Orussus abietinus. The sequence continues at coordinate 23,106 of NW_019394777.1, read as the reverse complement.
ATTTTTGCCTATGTAGCTAAAATGTATAGAATCAATGTATGGCATTTGTTGCGCATTATGGATTGATGCTTTCTTAAGTTTTGAAGACATTAATCCTGGAAGGAATAAGAGTACTCACTTTGAAAGTACACCCGTCCCTCAATTTATGCGAAGTATCCGTTCCACGTGCATTCGTTTTACGCGAATGAAAATCGCATAAAGTCTGTCGGTAGAAAAGAAAAAATATTGTAAATTAAAGCTAGTACATATAAGTTGTAGAAATACATATTTATTTCTGATATCTTAAAAAAAAAAAAGAAAAATGTGCGAGTCGCGGGACACACGATCGAAGTAATACTTCAGCAATTCATTTGCATTACCTAAATGCGGAGCTTCTATTCCCAAATTGAAAGGTCCAGCTTCGCAACTTATCGGGGTTGTTGTCTTTTCACTTTCACTTATATGATTTTCTATTGCATATGTATATACAGGCTGATATATTCACCAATTTATACGAAAAGTCGACAGAAAATCCTACTCGCAAGGAAGGTATCCCAGGTCGATCTTTCCGATTTGATTTCTTTTATAATATGTTATGGTAGACTGAAAACTAAGCGACACGTATTTTTTTGTATCTGCCATTAAACACTTTAAGGGGGTGAAACCATTATTCAAAGTAGAACGTGTCAAGGGGCGATTTGGCAGTTTTACCCACAAGAACATAATATTTTTTAACCAATCCACCTGGAAAAGCTTTCTCATAAAGAGTAATGAAAAACGTGACGCTTTTTCGTTACATCTCATCCTTTCCAGTATTTTACTCTTCAACTGGTCGAGGCTCGGGCGCTGCATTAGAAGTTTTACTAGAAAAAAATAATGACGTTTCAAAACAGGGTAAATTGTGTTATAATTTACCGCGTATAGAAAGTGTGGCGTAAATTGAGGGAGGACTGTACATTTGTTCGAGATTTCGAGCATTCTAGGGGCGCGTCTACAACCGATCGGTAATATTTCCAGAACAAATGCAGCAGGCAGTCGTCTGGCCTAATTACCCGAATCATGGCAGCAATAACGTCGGTCCACCACCGCCTCTTCTGCTGCCTCCGCCACCACCCCCGTCTCTTCAGCTTCTGAGTGACATCGGTGGCGCGAGGCTGGTCCTCACGGAGAACAAACGGAAGCAACAGAGCAGCCTGCCAATCGTCAAGATCGAAGCCGATTGCGGAAGTAGTCCAACCACGATCATCAGTATGTTGAATTCGATTACCCTCCCTGCGTGGATACGATTTGTTGGTCCGAAATTATTATATCCTATTAAAAACACTTACTAGAGTTTATACATTACGCAGCATCTACGGAGTCAACCAAGGCGCTGCAGACCGTCACTTCTGTGACGGGGACTCTGATTCCGGACACGCCGTTAGTAACCACTTTGCATTACTATCCGCATGCACCAGCACTGGTACAAATCAGCCAAGCCGAGCCTGCACACTGTAAAACGCAGGTGAGAATCACGTAAACAGTTATTATTGAACAACCGTTAATGTATTCACAACCTGGTCTTATTTGCTGAGTGTCGGATTGTATCGTTGGATATTTCCTTGAAGCTTATCAGAACATTTGTCATTCTTTTCCTGAGTGGAGATTTTTATCCTGCTTAGAACCTTTAATCGTAGGTGATACTTAGATTACGCAGGTTCAAAGTAGGGGTAAAATTTCGACCGAAGTTGTATCAATGTTCAATGATCAATCAGGAAAATGTGTCGAAACGAGTAGACTATTTATTGACAATTTCAACGCTTGATGCTTCACCTGCAATCTTTCTGGGGAAAAGTCCCGATTGATATTGTTAATAAGGAACTAAAAAATTCCGTTCTCCGTGCCCCTTAAAGCAGCCAAATGCGTTTCTCTCGAAGGCGACATCACCCGTCTCCTGTTTGACCCCTCCACCTGAAGTGACGACGATCCACGCGATCGAGCCTGCCGATTCGATTCCGATCGGAGTCCAGGATGCTTCGAACCAAACGGACGCCCCAGAGACCGACGAAGAACACGGGATAATAGAGCCTTACGTGAAGCAAGAACAAAATCCAAGTCCTTGTCAAATGCAAGGCGCAAGTACACCGAGTTACGACATGGTGTCATCCTCTGACAGGATCTGCAGTGTCAGAATCGGAGGCACCGGGAGTCAACGCGGAAGCATCATCACCAAGGTCGACAAGGCCGAAAATACCGTCGTCAACATGTCCGACCGTTCAAAGCATGGCCCTACTCAATCGCCGATCAAGGATTGCAGGAACTCGGTCGACAGGACGATCGAGCACGTGGTCAATTACTGCCAAGAGGAGCCTGACGAAGACGAAGAAAAGGTCTCGGTCGAACAGGAACAGAGGCCGATCCTTCGAGACGCAAGAATGGGGCCTAAAATCATAGAGATCACCGAAGAGAACTGCGACAGTTTCCACGAGAACTTGGAGTTCTTCACCAGAAGAAGAGACCCCCATGACTACTACTTGGGGAAACCGGAGGATCTCACAAGGTGTTCCGAAGAGAAGTGGTACCGGGATAAAGAGGAGGCCGAGGTGAAGATCACCGAGGAGCCTAAACTAGTGGAGACTCTTGACGGGAATTCAAAGATCACCTCCTTGGAGCCTAATTTCCAGGATGCCGAGAGCAGTGGTCTCGAAACCGGCGGGCTTCATTGCGGTGTCGTGAAATCGGTCACCTCTGCCGGTGTTAGCTCTCTTCCGGGCGCCCCAAATTGCGAGAGTTGCGGGAAAAATCGCGAATCTTGGCCTCCACAGGGCGGGGAAACTCAGATACAGCTGACCGTTAAGTCGTTCGACATGCCTTCCATCGACGAGGAGCACGACGTGGAACAAGTGGTGGTCAAACAAGAGAAGGATGAAATCAGGTTCACGGATTGCGCTTACGCCTCGAAAAGTCCTGCGATTCCAGTGGAAAGACCGAAATGCCTCGAGAGTTTCAAGAGACATTCCGGGGAGAAGTTACATCCCGGGATTGAAAACGTCGTTGAGAAGTTGAAGAAGAAGAACGCCGCGATGCAGGATTCCCACAAGGCTGAGGAAGCGAAGGAGAGATTGGGGAATCCACCCGAGACTTTACTCAGACCCGTTGAGAGTACTCACCGAAGGTTAGAGAATGGCCTGAAGAAACTGATTCTAAGGTCGTGCGAGAATGCCGAGGCCCTTGAGAAGCTGAAGAGCGCAGAGGAGAAATGTCCCGGAGACCAAGTCCCGGATCGGTTCGTCCTCTCCGATAAGTATTCTCAGAGGACAGAGGTCGACCGCAAGTCCCCCGGGATGAATCTCCCTACTCACGAATTCTTCCTCAACAACAACAACGAGAGCAGTAACAATAATATCATCAATAACAATAACAACGAGGAAATGAAGATCCCGAAGCAAGAGAGGATAGGCCAGGATGGTTACTGCGAACTCTTCGAAAAGGAGGAACCGAGCGATCGAAAGTTCGACTCCATGACTCCTATGAAGAGCGTGGACCCTGGATTTGGTAGCGCAGGTCCGGACTCCTCTTCCGTGACTATCTCACCCTCGACAGAAGCCTCGGATTTGTCATCACCAGGCGTGGAGGAGAAGAGACCCAGGTTGACCGGCAAACAGAAACTTTCGGTTGACCTTAGCGGTTTGGAACTCCTATCCAATAGCATAGAACAATTCGAACACCTCAAACCGGAGATTCAGAACGGTTTAACTGCTGATCCGGATAAGTCACCGAACAGATCCAAGGCTTTGGTTCCTTCAGGGGAGAGCAACAATAACGTGGATAGCCCGTTGGGTTTACTTTGTGCCCTCGCCGAGCAGAGGTTCATGGAAGAAGTTGCAGTCGACGTACCGAAGCGAACGACTAATTTGGAGAGTTCGGAAGAGATTTCTCGTGCAGGCAGGCTTCTCCTAAATCTTGGGAAAAGCAGCGTTCTCGGAAGAAGCAGGGTAGAGAAAAGGAAGCACTCCTGCGATGGCTATGAACATTCGAAGAGAGCCTGCGAAGATCGTTTTAAGAGAGCCTCCCTCGAGGAGGAGCCACATTACTTTGAAGACATCAAAAAGAGCAGAAAGGGCGGAGAGATATTGTTTAGGATGAAGGAAAAGACCCGGAGGAACATCGACTTCACCGAGAGCACTGATAAAGTCCCGAGCAATGGAGAGAATCCTGCGAGGAAGGATGGCGAAGAGGGTAGTAAGTATCCTTACGATGAGAGTCACGGGAAGGAGGAAAGTAAAATCACTGTCGATGATGCCGGGTACGAAAGGACTAAGCTGCTCAAGGAGTACAATAAGAAGTACAAGTACTTTCGCGGAGTCAAGAAGCCTTATGGGGAGGTCCAACAGGAATGTGACTTCAGCGATCCGGAAATAGTCGACTTAAGCGGAGAGAGGAAGAAATTTTGCAGTCCTCTCGCAGGAACTTTAGGACCTGAGAATTTTGAAGATAAAGTCCCACCCTTGGAGGATCACCATGAATCTCCCGAATCGCAGCTCCATACTTACGGTAGTATTCGCGGGAAGTTGGAGGCAAAGAAGTTCATCGCGAAGAAAGGTCTTTTGGAGAACGACGGGGATTGGCCGAATATGGACGCCATGGAGTTGGATATGCGAGTCAGGTTGGCCGACATCCAGAGACAGTACAAGGAGAAACAGAAAGAACTGTCCAAATTGACCCCAAAGAAGGAAGAAAAGAAGAGTCCCGGAAGGCCTCGAAAGAAGAGCCACTCTTCTAGGTGAGAATACCGATTACTCGTTCCGTTAACTTCCCTTCCATCGATGTGAATTGTTATCGCCCTGGTTGATGACATTTCGACGAGGTCAATTAATAAATATTTCTTATATTTCAGCTCCGAAAGTGGAATTCTGGCGTCGCCGCCGATGTTGGACTCCGCGAGCTCTCCGTGCAAATCTCCGATAATGGCAATCGATGAGCCTACTCCACCTTTGACGTCGGTACTGGCCATGCCAAGATGTAATGTTAATTTAATAAAATTAGGCGAGCCCCGAAGTCACATCAAGTTGTTGGACAGCATACCAAGCATCCCGATACCGGTGCAACCGGTGGCGTCACCCATTACGGTTCTCCCGGTAAATAAAGTCCAGCAAGAAGAAGAAGAGAAGAACAACGCAAGGGTAAGCTTCACCGTGCCCCTTACGGGAACAGGAACTCGGAACGAATTAGAATCGGCTCGAATCATTTGCATAATCGTAATTTTCTTTTCAGTTGAATTACGAAACGTCCTCGCCAGCGCCAACAATTGCCAGTACGAGTTCTGCATCGAAGAAGCGGAAGGTTGGCAGACCTCGAAAAATAATGTGCAGCTCTGGAAGTACCAGGCACTTTACGGAAACCATCGTGGCAAAGAAGCCGAAGAGCAAAAGCTCTCTTGTAGGGTATCTAATGAATTCGAAAAACAGACACCACCTGCAGAACAAGGTTGGTATAAAACTCTGCCAATAATACCGATCATTTCTGTCTCTTTCGCAATTAATTAACGGTTGAGTTTGATTTCAGTTTGTCAGTAAATCGGGGTACACCCCATTGCCCTTCAAGTCCAGTTTGTCGTGCTCGAAGATCTCGTCGAAGAGTCACAAGGTCTCAAAGCCAAAGACCAAACCGGTGAAACAAACTCCGCTTCACAGTAAAACGGTAATCAGTTCCATAATCGCAGAGAAGGCTAAACTTAGCCAGGATTCAAAACTGGAAAAGCAGACAAGTAAAATCAAGCCGAAGTTGAAAGCGGAGGCCAAGGTCAAGACTTGGGAGGACGAAGAAAGCGGTGACTGGGCCAGCGTTGCGGACAGCACAGTGCCGGAAACAATCCTGCCAGAATCTCCAAAAGTATGATATCCGAGAGTGACTGAAAAGTGTTCTTTTACTAACGAAATTAACGTATTCTCCATTTCTTCAGGAAATTTACGTAGATCCGCCAGAGAAAGAGGAGATCCAGGTGGAAGAGAAGGAAGAAAGGCCCGAGAAGACCAAAAAGAAACGCAAATCTACTTCTTCCTCACCGAAGAGGCACAAGTCCACCGAGAGGGAAGCGAAGGAATCGAAACGACGAAAGTCGTCGGAGTGCAAGGAGTGCGCAAAGGCCGCGAAAGCGGAACGTGCCGAGAGCATCATCAACCGATGCAAATTAACATCTGCACATCTAGCCATCGATCAGCTAAGAGTCTTGACAGCTATGGGTGGTCTTTTCTATGCAGGCAGACTGAGTGCCGTTCAAGCACCGGACGTCTACGCCATTACTTTAGACGGAGAACGAGGCAACAGGCCCCACATTCATTCGAGAGAAGAGATCCTAAGAGACGCCGTAAGTTCAATTACTCTGGGCGCCCTTTAACGTGTAATTGTTAACTTAACTCTAGACCGTTACAGATCGTCGAAGTCTGTCCGAGCTCGACGAAGGAGTTACCACCTGGTACGAGGCTTTGTGCCTATTGGAGCCAGCAATATAGGTGTCTCTATCCGGGAACTTCCGTGGAACCTACGGAGCCAGATCCAGAACTCGATGAGAAGTTCGTCAGCGTAGAGTTCGACGATGGCGATAGTGGCAGAATAGCTCTCGACGACATCAGGTTACTGCAACCGGACTATCCCGTTGTTGGTAAGTTCACTCCGATCCCGGAATCTTACACCACTTGAAACTGTTGAGAAAAGTTGCTTCTTAGGTACATTCATTAAGGTGAAGTGAAACCCCCTTCAAATGAGTCGATTCGGATAGAACATTTTTTTTTAAGGGTATTGGTCCAAACTGTCCGAAACTTTGACACATGACTCGTGATCATCTAAGAATTGTCCTGGCACATTCAAGATTTGGATTTTTGGAAAACATTTTTTAACTTAGCCCAGACCAGAACCAAAATGACGTCGAGCTCTCATATTTCGATCGATATACAATTATCGAAGGCTCTGATATGAGAAACGAAAGGGTCAGGACACTTGTATGACAATTTAGAACACTTTGGTAATCGATAAACTCGCATTTGAACGGGATACAGGCAAAAAAAATGTTTTATGCGCTTCTATGCTACAACGATGGGAATACGAGGTCTCGGAGAGAAAAATTAATTGACCTGGAAATCACAGATGGCGCAGGGGGTCCCTCTCAGTCAATTAGAGCCCCAGAAAGCATGAATCCAGAGGATTTCTGGAGTTTTACTTTGATTTCTTTGTAATTAATGTACGAAAACAACAAGTGGAGTATGCCATTTAGTGCAATACTCAATATAATTCGACATGGCTGTCAATATAAAAACGAACGTCGGTGACATAGATATTTAGAAAAATTTTCTTTATCGACGTCGAACAAGTTCCTCGACGTGTTTCACTTCACCTTAAGGGGTTATATGCAGTTGTCAAAGACGAAATTAAGAATTTTTTTTCATAACTAAAGTGTATTTTTTAATCGAAAACAGAGCGTGATTTCATAGTACAATTATTAAATTTAATATATAATTTTTTTTTGTCAAGATGTATTTAAAAATTGGCGAGGTACAGCAATTCTCCGAAAAGTTTTCTTTTTTGTGGTGACCACAATATCTGAAAAAGTGTTTCACCGATCGACATCAATTGTTTAGGGCTCATTCTACGTATAGAGGACTGCTCAATGAATGAAGGATTTTTGGAAATACCGATTTTTACCAAAATAGCAGTGGTTTTACTGAAAAATCACTTTTTTCGTCTTATAACATTTTCGTTGTGCCTTAATGAAACAGCAAGGTTTCATAGAAAAAAAAAAAAAAAGAATCCTTCTTTCATTCAGAGTGTAATTATATTTCTTTAAATTCCAGAGTACGATCCTAATCCATTATTGTCGTTGGGTAAACGGCGACGACAAGCGTCGATGTCAACGGAAGATAAGAGGTCCTCCACCACGACGCAACTTTCCGTTCCAACATTGAGTTCTTCGTCGACGGTACCTACAACGTCGGTCACTGGAAGTGACGCGAAATCCCCAGAGAAACAAAAAGTCGACGAAATAGATGCAAAGGCACTAGAGGACTATCGCGAAAGGAAGCGAATGAAGAAAAGGAAACGAGATAAGCTGAAAAGACTCCAGGAAGCGCAGGAGGGGAAGAAAAAGCACAGGAGGCACAAGTGCTGCGAGGAACACCGAAAACATAAGCACAGGAAGCACAGGAAACACAAGCACAAGCACGGTCATCATAGCAGCCACAGTGAAACGAGCCATCAAAGGTTAGTCACTTTATTACATTCTGTAGTTTACGAAAAGGAACGCGTACCATCTTTTAAAATTTAAAATAAAATTCTTATGTGCCTTAATTTTCATTTTAGTGGCGGAGAAAGCTGCTCAGGTCAAAAAAGCGAAGAGGAACCCGCTAAAGATATTTCCCTAAAGACTGACGAGGACAAGGAGCCTATCGATGAGAAGTTGGTCGAAAATGAAACGACCGAAGAACCTGTAACCGAACCAGTGCAAGAAGTCGTAACGGAGGAAAAGGTGGAGAAGCCTAAGAAATCAGATAAGAAGGCAAAGTCACGGGAAAGACAGGAGTCCGTGGAAAGTAGAAGTAAAATGGCGGCATTCCTGCCTGCCCGGCAACTCTGGGGCTGGGCTGGGAAAGGTTATAGGAGGCCAGGAGCTAAGGGTAGGGCGAAGAAACAGTTCTTCCGAGCTATCCAAAGGGGAAGCGAAACGATCCAGATCGGAGACAGTGCCGTATTTCTTTCAACGGGTAGACCCGATCGACCTTACATTGGCAGAATCGAATCCATGTGGGAGACTTCAAGTTCTAATATGATCGTTAAGGTCAAGTGGTTCTACCATCCCGAAGAAACTGTGGGCTGTCCGACTAATCTGAAATATCCCGTAAGCATTTAGCAATGACAATGTCATATTAAGGTGAAGTGAAACCCCCCCTCAAATCAGTCGATTTGAATAAGACACTTTTTTTTTTTAAGTATTGAATCGAACCGTCTGAGACTTTGATACATGACTCGTGAGCACTTAGGAATTATCCTGGCACTTTCAACATTTTGATTTTCAACAAATAATGGTTTAACTTAGTCCAAACCAAAACCAACATGGCGTCGAGCTCTCATATTTCGATTGATATACAATTATTGAAGGCTCTAATACGAGGAACGAAGGTGTCAGGACAATTGTACAACAAGTTAGAATACTGGTATTCGAGAAACTCGCATTTGAACGGGATAAAAGCAAAACAAGTGTCTTATGCACTTCTGTGCTAAAACGAAGATAACACGAGGTCTCGGAGAGAAAATGTAGTTGAAACTAGAATCACAGATGGCGCAAGGTGGCCCTCTCCAGTCAATTACTACATCGAAAATCATGAATCCAGAGAATTTCTGGAGTTTTACTTCGATTTCTTTATAATTATTGTACGAAAATGATACATGGATTATGCAACTTAGTACAATATCCAATATAATTCGATACAGTTGTCAATATAAAAACGAACGTCGGCAACGTAGGCATTTAGTGGAACCTTTTTTACCGACTTCGATTAAGTTTCTCGACGTGTTTCACTTCACCTTAAGCGGATTAAATAACGTTGGCTTCTGTATCCGTTTCCAATTCATGAACTCTTGTTGCAGGGTGCTTTATTCGAATCTCCACACATGGACGAGAACGATGTACAGACGATCTCTCATAAGTGCGAGGTTCTTCCATTGGAAGCCTACACCGAGAAATTGGGAAAAGAGCCACACAGATACCTCACTATCTACGACAACAATGACATTTACTATTTGGCTGGGTACTACGACCCTACAACCTACTTACTCACCATGCAACCGGGGGTTGTTTGAGAAAAGCTTATGCTGACGATTAAGTTAACCGGTATAACTTAATCGTGGTCAGCAAAACGTTACGCGAAATTCAATTCTACTGCAGACCGATGAGGCTGCTATCCTGGAGAGAGATGGTCTTCGTGTCAGGTTCCGGATCAAAATGGTCTTGAAGGAGGAGACTGAAATGCTTAGACTACGTCTGCGCAGCAAGTTCAAATGAATTCTATTGAATTTAACTTTCAGCAATACTACGTACCGATGATACCGTGATTGACAGTTACATTGGTACTCCTGGATTTGTAATCTACCGTGACATAACGTTTCGCAGTTTGTCGACCGCCGGTAGGGATCTTTCTTCCAGACTTATTTGGCGCAGTCTTAAAACACGAGATAGGACTAATCTAGCCAGTCCGTTTACGTTTTAAAGTGAGCCATAATTAGTCTTACTTGGGTACTCGTGTAAAATAGTGTCGAGTAACAGTGGAAGCTCGTATAGGGGGTCGTTGCCAAGTAATGTCTCGCTATCTTTCATATTCGGGTAGTGCAGTATTTAATTAAAAGGGCTACAATAATTTAGAGGTAAATGCATGGATGATATTTAAACATCTATACTAGAGTAATTTCATGAACGTAACTTGACTTTAGAGTCCCATGCGTCTCGGTTCACGATGTGTGCTCGTTTTGATATACACAATGGCTTTGGTGTTAACATCGCACCGAGATAAGTGAAATTGAATTACGAGGTTCACCGAGCGTTTTGCCAATCTGTATTAACGTTATGCAATACGTGAGAGAAAGATCGGTATTGGCGGTTAGTACACAAGCGATGTTAGCGATGGCGAATGCGCAATTGGCGCGGACAAAACGTAACAATTTAATGCAGGTATATTGACAATGACAAACATGTTAATTTTTTCCACTCGATAGGCGAAGGTACTTGTCTTGGACCACCTATGTTTAAATTTACTGTAATTGTAGAATGGTTAAACTTTGATGTGGAACCGTGCTCGAATATGGGTCGCACGGTTTGTCGAACTAAGCGCGCAGGTACGGCTAGTTTTGACACTAAACGAGATCAGATCGATGCAATGTACATACATACTTCCAGTAGAGCACAAAAGTCTGCATCATATTTCTGTAATATACCTGAAATAATTTCAACATGCTCAGTTGTGTTTCAGAAATCTTATGTATGTTGGAACTTTATGTGTAAAGCGGCCCTTTGTGCCAGGATTTCGAATGATCGCTCATTTAATTACATTTGATACCATACACTGTATTAAAAGAATAACATTTAACCGCTCAAACATTGTACTTCAAGGAGCCAGTTACGGTGATAACGAGCAGCAATGCAAGATTGTAAGTGTCCAAAACTTGCAAGCGCTACAATGGGTATTTGACTCACTGATTTACTCATTGATTTACCTAACCGGAATATAGTGCAATGTGATAAAACGAGTGATCATTTTATATCCCTGGTTCGTACTCGACGAACGGACATGTTGCAATAGGGTATTTCATGGTATTGAAAATACTAATTAAAATGGATGGTTAAAGTAGACCGCAATCGGTGTAAATAATGTATATAAGAAGTGAGGTCTTGAGTGACAAGTGGATGGCACCGGGGAGATCCCAATGTCCATTCTACGATGAGATTAGTTAGTAAGAATAGAGAGCTGCTCTTCGGATCAAGACGGTATATTTCAGCCGAAGAGTAACTCATTTAAACATCGGTCCTTTTCGATCCATCTTTTAATCTCGAGGATCGTTTCAAGATTCAAACCATAATTCCTGAAAGCATTCGGCATATGCCTAGCGGTTGACATTGTCAAGTGCCGGAAGTTGCGCAGGTCCTGTTTAATGGGTCCTTTTCTTATTTACATGTCCGATTGGAGCATTATGTCGAACCTGGTGCTTCGGGTCATCCGCATTTGATACCGGATTGCTTTGGACACGATAGGAATGCCTGTGCAACCAAGACAAGGCATACCATTTTCTGACAACAGTGTTAAGCTCGAGGGGACGTTCTTGGTGTTCGCCGGTTTTACCCTCAATCCCCCGTAATTATTACGGCAATTATTACCGTCGATCACCGAAAACGTGCCCTCGCTTAGTGCAGTTTCGTGTGATACGAGATATACGGTGCTACGCTAACCTCCTTTCGCCTAGGCGCGTGTTACTGTTTTACGTTGGCATTAAGAGTGAGAGGGATAAAGAGCGAAAGTGAGGGAAAAAAAAGAGTAAGCGTTAAGGAGAATTTATTTAACGCATTATTAAGTTTTAGTTGCGAAGTTAACTGACATCCTTTAACACTCGGCGGGCCGATGAGTCCGCCTCCCTGTGCAAGATACTAGGATTAAGGCATTTTTTATGGAAAAAAAAAATCATTTTTATATCCTATCGAAAGCGCCAAGATCGCAGCCGCGCGGTCCACTTATCCCTGTAATTGATTATGGATTGATTACGCCGTCTCCCTATTCTCTCGCATCTGACACGTTCGAATCATCGACCCTCTCCTCTTCGTTCCAAGTCGAGACCCTTAGGGGCCGTGGAAGGCAAGGAACTTGAAGTTTGTCAGCCCGGGGTATCCTTTCCAGTTTCTTGCTTTATCAGGTCCCTTATTAACCCTTTGCACTCCGAATAAATGGGATATCGATTGCCGATGTCGAGTCACCCTCGACAAGGGAGGGCAAAGGGTTAAGACGAGTCCGATGTTGGAATGGACAGGAGGGAAATAAGTCTAACGAACACAGATTTGATGCTGCGGGGCGAAGTACGACCAAGTACAAAGGTAAAAAAAAAAATAAACAAACAAACAAACAATAATACCGAGGATCTTACGAAGTGTGCGAAAGCGAGAGATAATTAAAGAGAAAAAAAAAAAACAATGTACGCGTGTGGGAAGAAAGCAAGCGAGAGTGGCCTGTGTCGGACAAATGTTTGCGTGCGGGTTAGAGCAGTACTTATAGAATAGTTCTGTAATTTTCTATGTACATAGCGTATGCACACATGTCGGAATAAGCATATTATATACTCGCGTGTACGTGGATATACATATTTCATTACACGATGAGAATATGAATCTCCCCGCGGGGAGAGACAGTGACACGCAAGAAATACGTTTACATTTAAGCCTAAGCACTCACGAGGTGGCACTTAAAGAAAAAAAAAATACATATAGTTAAGTTTCTCCTATATATATATAATATATCATATTTTCGATTCTCGGCCCGAGTGTATAGCTACGCGTAGAAGCACGAACGAGAGAAACGATTCGATCCTACGGCATAGATAGACAAATAGTACACATAGTATTTTTCCATAAAGGTGCACGCGGAGACGTCGTTCTCGTTACGAATTCTATGTACAAGAATCGCAATGTTTCGTGGAGCAATTATTTGTTACATGGGTATTCGTACGTTGGGTTTTTTTTTTATTAGCGCCGCTGAATCGCTCGAGAATTTTGGAGAACGATCCCTGCGTTTTCTTTTTTCTTTTTTTTTTTAACTATCCTCGATGTCCTACAAAGTGGTCTCGCGGTTTAAACGTCGTTTTATTATCGTTTTAACGAACAATTTATTATTTTTTATTTAAGTAACCGTCGAGAAGGGACAATTCTTGCAGGACGTCCCCTGCTCGAAAAGTGTTATTATACCCGAAATATCGAAATATTCAAAGTAATGGGCCGATTTTATGTTCTTTTTGTATGATCGTCGTTTAACCGCGAGGCTTGTATGCATTGTGACAAATGATTGTTCACCACGACCGGGTCGCGAGAGACATGTTTAAGAATCCCTTGCCTTGCGAGCAACTCGAAGAAAGAGGCGTCCCTTCCGAAGGACTTTTTCTTCTCTTCCCGGAAGTGTTTCCCTATTTTCCGAGTCCCTCGCAAAGTGGCCTATGTAGGATAGTTTCGAAGAAACATACTTGCTTGTAGATTTGTACATATGTACCTACGTAGCTGGTTCGAAATGCCGGCTACCTCGAGTGTGTTCCGCACGAGGGCTCTCGAGTCTCCGGCACGTGTCCGACATCAACCCAAATATGTAAGCAGAATTCCCGATCCGGAGGAGGAAATCAAATTTTTACTATACATGTCTTTTTGTTTATCATACGACAAGGCCAATATCCACTCTCGCGAGTCCACGCCTCTTGTTAATGTACATATATATGCATGAGTGTCAGTGCGCGCGGAAAACCTCGAATTTCCCGACAATATTTGCAAGATGTCGGCGCTCCGTTCTATATATATTGCGGGATATACATATATATACATCTATATATACAGATATATAGTGTATATATACATATACGAATAGAAATATGTGCTTCTTTCGAATTTACATGGAATTGAGGCGAGCCTGAAAGGCGGCATACACGAGATAAAAAAACCGAATGCGATGTAGACGAGGAGAATTGCGCGAATGTTGCTCAAAATGAAAGAAAAAGAAAGAAAAAGAGAGATCGGCGAGTTAATCGATGGAAGTATATAAAGTCCTGGTATTGAGGGTCGAGGAGAGAATTGAGGAAATTTTCTACTTTGCGCTCGACGTCGAAGTCCTACAATTTTTCGTATTTATATTCTCTGTATTATAAGAAACGTGTATTTTGTATTCCATGGGATTTTGGAAGATCCGAAACGCTAACGCTTCTGGACATTTCTATATCGTCTTGTAAAGCTCATCTAAAGCTCATCTCTGTTACTTTAGAGGACTTTTTCTTTCCTTATCTTCTGTTCGTATTTTTCATCTCGTTCATATCTCTCTACGAAAGTCGGAATCGAAGATTTGACGGCTGTTTATTGGAATTAAAAGGAGAAAAGGTATACCACGTCTGCTAGTCTAGTTGCAACGTAAGAATATAGTTGTTAAGGTTAAAATTATTGCGATGTGCTGAGTGCAACTGGTGGGCACTATTTAACGTGGTTTCGAAAAATCATTATTATTTTCCACTTGGCTGTTTTTGGTTTCGAATTATTTCGGCCCTGGTTGCACTAGGCACGAGAAATTCCTTCTCGAAGACGGCAGCTTAAAGCTTAACCCTTTGCACCCTGCGCCATCCCATCTAGACTTAAAATGTCACCTAAGAGGGAACAACCGAGTGCAAAGGGTTAAAAAGGAACTTCGAAGGTTGCCTTAAGTGGGCGAATTAACGAGGAGAAATGATTTAAAAACGCGCCAGATGAAAAGAGATCCGAGGGAAGGAAGGAAAACAAAGAAAAAGGAAAAAGAAAAATGCGAAATTTAGCGTTAGCCGCGCGAATATATTTTACGACACGAGGACGAGAGGACGAATGAATGGGAAAAAAGTATGCCGGAGAGATCTGAGGAACAAGAAGAGGATATTTTATTCTAGAGATTCGAAATTATTATATTTTATTAAACGAGACGAGATATAGGCGACTTAAGTAGCTAAGGTTTAAGGCGGAGTAAGAGAGCAAACGGTGCAAAATTATTAGGAAAACCAAGATTAATGTGCGACTGTTCGAACCTAAAAGTCTGAGAGCAAATATGAGAGATACAAGAGAGAGAGAGAGAGAAAAAAAAGTAATACAGAAATAGCTGATTCTTTTTTTTTATATTTTCCTATGCAACAATTTTGTATCCGGACGTGAACGTAGGCGCATTTGGAGCATTCGACGCTGTTCCCTTTCGAAAGAATCGATTTACTCGGGATGGATTTAAAGAGGCCGGTTCAAAATGGTATTTTGTTGGTACCACTTACACGTGATAAACAATCGTTTATTCCGAAATACTGAGGCCTATGTACGAGGCGGGTTATACATTCATCGGAGTCGTTGAATTAAATTTCATTCAACTGAATTTCTACTTTCGAATTATTGATTTAAGGTGTTATGAAAGGGTCATTTTGTACACCAAAACGTCAACGAAAATTTATTATATAAAAATGTGAAAATATTTATAAAGCTTTTCTCCAAGCTGGGTGCACCGAACCATTTAAAACTTCAGTACGTGATTATGAATACTCTAGGGAAGAACGCAACGCTCGTGAAATTTCATTAAAAAAAAAAATTTTTTGTTATTTAGCCTAGACTAAAACCAAAATCACATTTTCTTTTTTTTGTGAATAATTATATTTCACAAGTATCGCGTTCTTCCGTAGGGCCTCCATAATCATGGGTAAAAGTGTAAAATTATTCGGTGCGCTCAGTTTGGAGAGGTTTTATAAATATTTTTCCATTATGTATATATGCAGGGTGTTTCCTAAACATGCGGCAAAAATTCAAGGGGTGATTCCTGAGGTATTTTTATGAAGAAAAGTTCATATAAACATTTGTCGAAAAATGCTTTCTAAGGTAGCTACGCCGTTTCAAATGGGGCACCCTGAAGACGGTTTTCCCTCAATATTATCGAAACCGTCCATATTGAAATTATGAAATTTGGTATACCGCATAAACTTATAACGCTGAATCAGAATCGGAGCTCGGAATGTCAAAATTTTAATCAGAAGCGTCCCATACCGAAGGGGTTAAGGGGAAAAATAACCCCATTTTTTAATGGACATTTGTTTATTTACATTTTGATTTTAGAACATGATACCTGAAGGATTTTTACGTAAAAAAGATACTCTTATTTTATATCGATAAGGCTAATCGTTTTCGAGAAAAATGCAAATTTCTACGATGCACATTTTGATTTTAGAACATGATACCTGAAGGATTTTTACGTAAAAAGGATACTCTTATTTTATATCGATAGGGCTAATCGTTTTCGAGAAAATTGCAAATTTCTACAATGCACATTTACCTCCTTGGGCCCATGGTGCCCCATTTGAAGGGGCGTAATTCCCTTAGGAAGCATTTTTCGACAAATGTTCATATGAACTTTTCTTCATAAAAATACCTCAGGAATCACCCCTTGAATTTTTTCCGCATGTTTAGGAAACACCCTGTGTAATAACCCTTTCATAACACCTTAACGCAACGTCCATAAAAGGTACAAGTAAATGGTTTCGATCTTGTCGAGAGGGGCCAGTTTTCCTCAAGTGCCCTCGCGATGACACGGCCGAGGAGAATGAAATTTACGAAAAGAATTAAAAAAAAAAAAGAGAAATATGTGTATGTATATGTATATGTATAACGAAAAGCTTTTCGTAAGAGAAACTTTTTGTAAAGCGTGAATTATAGCGTGTGCGCCTTTTCCCATCTCGAAGCTCGAGTCTTCGCAACGGCTCGAAGCAATCCAATCGAAAGCCGAAGGGAATGGCTCCAATCTTTTTGGTACTCACGGCCCAGCCTCGACAATACGGAAATACACGTTAACACATACCTTACGCTTACCCACGTAGGTTCACAAAACCCTAAACACATTTTTCGGAAAAGAAATTCCCGGGAACGAAATAAGAACAACTCGACCTCGGCGAGTCGGTGAAAAGCACGCATCAGTTTATCCGAGAGGAAAATGGCGCGGGAAAGTCAGAGGTCGTAGAAATGAGAATAAACACAACGCGTAGATGTTCTCTGACCCATCGAGGCGAAACATTTTTTTACGGAGGGTAATAGAATTTGCTCTCACGACTTACACGTCCTTGTTGAAAAACTCAGTCCTGAAGTATTGCAGTGTTTTTTTTTCTTTTTGCTCTGCGGTGCACAGTTTATCTGGAATAATTAATTGAAAAATAAACAATTCTCGCGTAGATTAGCTGAATGCGTGTTGTGACGTTCGACATGACACGTGGTGGTGGACAAATGCGCCGCCGATGTTTTAATTTAACGTCCGTCGTGACGCGCGTAGTTTCTAATGGTTACGTGGCCCCAACCACTCAATTTTAGCGGGATATGAGGACGAACCTTAAGGTGATGTTAAAGTGGCCTCAGAGAGGTCTCGTTTATGAAACTTTTCTCCGAACTGGGTGTACCGAATCGATTTAAACTTCACAACGTGAATATGGAAACTATAAGGAAGGCCCTGATACGCATGAAATTTCCATGTTTTAAAAATTTGTTTATAGATATTTTCATGATTTTTTATAAAAAGTGAAATTTTATGAGGGGCAGGACCTTCCTCATAGCCTCCATGTTCACGGTGTAAAGTTTGAAAGGATTCTAATGGTTACGTGGCCCCAACCACTCAATTTTAGCGGGATATGAGGACGAACCTTAAGGTGATGTTAAAGTGGCCTCAGAGAGGTTTCGTTTATGAAACTTTTCTCCGAACTGGGTGTACCGAATCGATTTAAACTTCACAACGTGAATATGGAGACTATAAGGAAGGCCCTGAGACTTATGAAATTACCATGTTTTAAAAATTTGGTTATAGATATTTTCAAGATTTTTTATAAAAACTGAAATTTTATGAGGGCCAGGACCTTCCTTATAGCCTCCATGTTCACGGTGTAAAGTTTGAAAGAATTCGGTACATTCAATTTGTATAAAAGTTTCATTAACGATTGATCTTTCGGGTGCCACTTTCACCCCGCCTTAACCTTACGCCGCTTTTTAAGGCGTAGGGGCAAGTCGGAGTTCATGCAAAACTTGGACCGAAGTCTCGCAATGTTGAAACTGCGGCAAAAGCGAAGCTTATGTTCAATTCTAATTGGGTTTTTATCGACGACCCGTTGACGCATCGCTCTTCGTGTGACATGCTTGTGCCAAGTGAGACTCCGACTTTGGGTCGTTCGGATCAGGAACGGACGTCGCAACCGACTTAACGCGCGTCAAATGTGTGGCCGTAAAGCCGGGTACACTGGGAGACATCAATGCCCTCCGATCCTGCACAGGCGATGCCGTATCTGTAGGGGAGGCATTCATGTCCGCCATTGTACATATCAGCATGAACTCGTATGAGGCAAAGCGAACATACGAGGGTGGACAATCAATCGAAGTGCAGCAAACTGCCTCAGATCATTCGACACCCTATCCAAGGCTGTTCGGATGCCATTCGTCAAAATGTTTATTGCTTCGGACGATTCTGTTTGTTGCCAAGTACACATCCGGATGTGAAGCATTTCTTCTGCCTCATTTTGCCTCGGACGGGTTCGCGTTCAGATGTGTCCCTAGCTTAAGGTGATGCGAAAGTGTCGTTAAAAATTAGTAAATAAATATTACAAAGGTAAATAAGAGAAGTATTTATAATACTTTTCTCCAAATTGGGTGCACCGAATCATTTGAAACTTCAGTACGTGATTCTGAAGACTAAGAAAGAACGCGATACTCGTGAAATTTCATTTTTTTTCAACAAAAATATGATCTTGGTTCTAGTCTAAGCTTAATAAAAACAACATTTTGTTGAAAAATATAATTTCACGAGCGTCGCGTTCTTTCTTAGGGCCTCAATAATTTCGTGTTAAAGTTTGAAGGTGCACCCGTTTTGGAGTTTTGGAGAAAGATTTTATATTTTGACTTTTTAGTACATTTTTAACACTTTCATAACACCTTAAGGGGGTGTAAAAGGGAAATTCAAAGGTTCAATCGTTTATGAAGCTTTTCCTCGAACTGGGTGTACTCAATCGTTTCAAACTTAACAATATGAATATAGAGGCTATAAGGAAGGTCCTAACCCCTTTAAAATTTCGATTTTTAAAAAATTTGTTTATAGATATTTTCGAAATCTTTTATAAAAATTGAAATTTTATGAGGGCCAGGATCTTCTTTATGGCCTCCAAATTCATGTTGTAAAGTTTGAAAGGATTCGGTAGACCCAGTTCGTAGAAAGGTCTCATAAACGATTGAATTTTTGAGTGCCACCTTCACACCCCCTTCAGGTGTTATGAAAGTGTCATATATATACATATTAAGAGTCAAAATATTTATGAAACTTTTCTACAAACTGGGTGCCTCGAATAATTTCAAACATTAACACGGGATTATTGAGACCTTAAGGAAAAACGCGATGTTCGTGAAAAATCACTTAACAAAAAAATTTCTTTTTATTTGGTCTAGACTAGAACCAAGATCACATTTTTTAGTGAAAAATGAAATTTCACGAACATCGCGTTCTTCCTCAGAGTCTTCGTAATCACGTAATCAAGTTTTAAATGATTCGATGTACCCTGCTTGGAGAAAAGTTTTATAAATATTTTGACGTTTTGATATATAGAATCGTCCTTTCATATCACCTTAACGGTGATACGGTTGTCAATAGTCTATGAGGTTCTGTACCTACGTGTTCGCTCTGATAGAAATGCCCATGCAAATTTACATACTCAATAATTAGTTATTTTAAAGCCACGATAAATTGCAGTAAAATTGCGTTGTCTCTGTAATATCACATTCAGCATCTGAGTTAAATTATAGAAAATTATAATGTAATATTTACGCAAATTGAAATACTCAATAATTAATTATTTTAAAGCCCCGATATATTGCAGTAAAATTGCGTTGTCTCTGTAATATCACATTCAGCATCTGAGTTAAATTATAGAAAATTATAACGTAACGTTACAATAAATTCAAGTAAAAATGCGCCAATACGGTAAACACACAACGCCAGGTGTATTTATCCACTTTCTAATTTATAATTCTTCCATTTTACGTTTTTTTATTAAAGACTTAAGTTATAAAGTATGTAAAAATCTGTGCAAATTTCCAGGGATTTTTTATAAGTGCGCGTCCGCAGCAATGTCGGAAGAGATAGACGTCGAATTGTTTATTGACCAGGTTAAACAGAATGTTGAAAAATTTGAAGTCCTTCCACGGAACGGAATTGCGCTAAAAGCAAGAATCAAACGTTTAATGAACACGGTACCGAAAACGCTTTTTAAAAGCCTTTTACCATTTAAAGGGTGCACCCAGTATTTTCTTTTTTTTTTCGTGGTTCTCCATTTTTAATGGACCAACCCACGTTATATACAAACGATCATTTTCTTTCGCATTGTTTTAACTTTATCATGTTCGTTCAGCTTTATCGGCGTGTTCACTGATCCGCCTTCGGCTAATCTACGCGCCAGGTTGGGTATTATTCAATAATTCGTTACAAGCAAACTACGCATCGTACATAAATTTGGTACAGGACTTTCCGACTCGATTTGTATCTGGGATAACGAATTACATGTGTAAGTCGTAGGTGCGAAGTTCCATTACTCTCTCTAAACCTACTCGAAGTGGTTGGAGCGTCAAACGCCGATCCGTGCCACGCGGCAATGCTTACCACTGTACACTGGGAGACATCAATGCCCTCCCATCCTGCATAGGCGATGTCGCATCTGCAGGGGAGGCATTCATGCCCGCCATTGTACACCCCCACGTAACAGAAGTACACGACGGTTTCCAAGGCAGAGAGGGAAAGAAATTGTAAAAAGAGAAATCGGAATGTAAGAGTGGATCGGAGAGCGAGGGTACTAGAGATCGCGCACCTCAATTCTGTGTAAATGAACACCGAGGAGTAAGGAAGGGAGAGACTAAACGCTAAACGATTTTCCTTCATTATATCGCTTCAGTAGGAGTGTGCGAAAGGTGAGAATGGGAGCGGATAAGTGAGAGCGAGACATAGAGTGCGAGAGATATATAAATATATATATATATATATAAATATAATTATAAGTCGAGAAAGTGAACCGAATGCGAGGAAACGCGAGGACGATGGAGAGGAGAGGCGTCGAACTCGAAGGCGTTTCATATTATGCTTCTAGAGTCACACATACACCCGCGCGTGCGCGCGCCCACACACACACAAGTCAGCGTAATAGGAATAGCGTTACTATTGCATATGTATATCCATTCTCTTAATGTTAACGATGATTGATTAACGATTACTTAGTTGACGACGGATTAACACGGCCGATTAACGTCGCGCCGCCGTACCTTTGCCAGTCGCAAAACTAACGCGCACATACACACATACACACACGTACACACATCTCCAGGCGCATCACCGACAGACACACGCGTTAATCGGAGATTACGCTTAACACGGTGCCGATTGCGGAATCGAGAAACCGTGGAATGAGGAAATCGCCTCTGTCGGTCGGCAAGGTGTTAAGACGAGTCCGATAATTGTTTATTTCTGTCAATTTACCACTTGGCCAACAATAAAGTGCATATTAGATATCGAGGAGATGAGTTTAACGTGATATGTACATGGCGTATGTTCGACATGTATCGATACCCCCCCATTGTCCCGATTCCCGAAAATTGGAACTCGCTCGAGTTTAATATCCTGTTAAAAAAACTATTATAATTTTATAATATTTCTGTTGGAAGTTATATTCTATCATGGTATAATAATTATATAACATATTTTTGAATAAAATGTATATTGTAAATTTATAATTGTAAATTTGTGTTGATCGGTACTGGATTTTAAACGTTTTTCTGCGGATAAACAAATTTGACATGTTCCGGACATGTTAGAGTACTTTTTTAGAGACAGCCTTGTATTAAACGCCGAAAAAGTCTTTGTGCAACTGTCGGGCAATTTTATTAAATGTATGAATTTTTTTAAATATTGTTTAAACCTTTCTCGGGCTCTAGAATGTCGCTACAATGCTTCCACGGCAGTACCACCGATACTTTTAATCTCTCGATTAAATTTCTTTAAAAATAACCTTAGGGTAAAGTACGGATAGACGCCTAGGTTTTCAACGTATAGTTTTAAAGTCGTTATTTGCTTTCGTTTCCAAACAATTTCATGTTCACATCATACTGTAGTATTTTATCTTCATTATATTCTTCAATTATTTTCCTAGGATCAATAGTTGTTATAATAGAACAAAAATTTTATTGAATGTAAGAATGTTTAAAAATATTGTTTAAACTTTTCTCGGGCTCTAGAATATCGCTACAATGCTTCCACGGCAGTACCACCGATACTTTTAATCTCTCGATTAAATTTGTTTAAAAATAACCTTAGAGTAAAATACGGATAGACGCCCACGTTTTCAACGTATACTTTTAAAGTCGTTATTTGCTTTCTTTTCCAAACAATTTCACGTTCACATCATACTGTAGTATTTTATCTTCATTATATTTTTCAATTATTTGCCTAGGATCAATAGTTGTTATAATAGAACAAAAATTTTATTGAATGTTTGAATGTTTAAAAATATTGTTTAAACTTTTCTTGGGCTCTAGAATATCGCTACAATGCTTCCATGCCAGTACCACCGATACTTGTAATCTCTCGATTAAATTTGTTTAAAAATAACCTTATGGTAAAGTACGGATAGACGCCTACGTTTTCAACGTATATTTCTAAAGTCGTTATTTGCTTTCGTTTCCAAACAATTTCATGTTCACATCATACTGTAGTATTTTATCAGAGATGAGTTGGGAGATTGCTCACGGGCAGGGTCGCGCGATCGCACCGTGTGCTGCCCTCTGATTTCAATGTCGGAAGAGATAGACGTCGAATTGTTTAT
>NW_019394776.1:0-47816 GCF_000612105.2 Orussus abietinus | reverse complement strand
TATATATCATCATCATCATCATCATCATCATCTCTCTGATAAAAGGTCAGGTAGTTAGAACAGAAATTTGCATGTTCATAGTCTAGGCCATTCAGGATTTGCCCCGCGTATCGCATATTATGGATGCACACGATGCGTATGCACGCAATTATGTATTATTGTATTATGCACTGTGGTCCGTACGGAGAATACTAAGAATTAAACGATGTTTATCCACATATTTAGGAATTCTGAATTATTAGACGCGAGAAAGAGAAGAAAATTACTACCGAAACAAATATATTTCTACTATGGTTGAGATTATATCAAAATATGTCTCAGGGAAATTCATCGAACTTTAAACTCCTTAATGGCCGTTTTCGACTAAAGTTGATTAACACCGTACACTCCGTTAGGAGTTCATGAAACGTACACTTCAGTTGATTACCATAATTATCGTGACCCCTCGACATATTTTGATAATGAATCGAGTCCCGTGATCCACGTCATCAATCATTGCTACGAAATTATCGAGTCGAACCCTTATTTTTTATCTTTAAGGAATGACTTAATTAAGAATCTATATCTAATTTTGCTTATCGTTGTTCTATTTAGCCAAGTAATCGTAAGTTCTTAGTAAATATAATCCCCTCAAAACACCTTCGGCGTAAAAAAATGTAACCAAATAAATTTATCTTTATTCAAATAATTGCAAAAATAGCTCAAATTGCTCCCTGCCCATGAAAAGCTTAAATCATCTATTTTTTCCAAATGTAGTAGAACATTCATTCCATTAGTCTCAGTTAAAATCTTTTTGCCAAATGTCACAGTACATTTGGTTTCACGTATGTATATGTACAAGATTTTCTGCTTCCTCAAACCGAAGACAAAATATTAAAAACTATCTCGAAACAAATAAAAAAATTAGAAACTAAATTTAACAACAATATTTTGTTTGGCGAGCATCCGAGGTATACTCCTAGCAGATGATCATTTTGGTGCTCGCCAAATAAAATATTGTTTTCATGTTTAGTTTCTAATCTTTGTATTTGTTTCGATATAGTTTTTAATATTTGTCTTCGGTTTGACGAAGTAGAAAATATTGTACATGCAACATATGTGAAACCAAATGTACTGTGACATTTGGCAAAAAGATTTTAGTTGAGATTTTAATGGAATGGTTCTACTATATTTGGAAAAAATAGATGATTTGAGCTTTCCATGGACAGGGAGCAATTTCAACTATTTTCGCAATTATTTGACGATAGATAAATGTATTTGGCTACATTTCTGTACACCGAAGGTGTTTTGAGGGGATTTCACTCCTTTTTGTAAAAAAAATGTTAATAATAAAATCGGTAAATGTATCTGATACCTTCCTACAATATCCAAATATAATTACTAGAAACATATAATTTGATAAAGAGTTACCAAGAATATGTATATTTCGTAAACGCACTATATATAAATACATTTTTATATTAACATCCTCAACATTTTGAATGGCACCATAATTTATCTGCCAATATAAATTTTGAAATTCTAGTATCAAATTTGGATTAAGCGACCACAAAAGCCGTGAGAAACCCATTTTTATAAAAATCCAACCATTTTTATATTTGTATCCGCCATATTGGATCAGCCATCTTGAATTTCATAATTCTATTACCAGATTTGGATTAAATGGTTATAAAAACCACGCTAAACCGTTTTTATACTAATCCAATCATTTTAAAATGATATCATTCGCTATATTGGGTCCGCCATTTTGAATTTTGAAATTATATTATTTGTCTAGGCTTCGACGATCTCAAAAACATCTAGAAACCTTTTTTTTCTATAAAAATCCAATCATTCTAAAGCTGAGGTGGGTACAGTTCCTCTTCGTTCCGCGCGAGGGGGTGTCGCATGTTGGCTGCCCAAAAACTATAACAGTCCACCTATGATGGCTGTGAAAAAAGTAGTCTGTGACTGGAACGATGACGATGATGATAACAGAATCACGATTCTGAGAGTGCTGACAAATTTTAAGATGCTATGTCGTCAGGTAGGTACTAGTGATCGGAGACGGGTAAATTTAAAAAAATTCCTGAATTTTTGCTTGATTTTTTTTAGCTAATCAGTCGTTCATTTCTTTTTCTGTAGCAATGGAGAGAGTAGATTCCCATTTTACCCGCTCCTGAAATCTCGATCCTTGGCGTATAGAACTCTGTAGCGTTTCGTGCGTTTCTCTCACCCACGACGCTGTGAGTTTCTCGCTCAAAAATGTATTTAGCTCGAAACTTTACCGAGTTTTTGATTATTATGTTAGATTAAATCATTTTTAACAAAAGTGTATTTAAATAGTGCTTTAATAAAAGTGGCAGTTGCGTGAATAATTATCGGATAATCCATTAAATTCTGATCCATAAAATTACGTTCTTACGGCATTCGCTAATTGCTCCAATGGCCGTTGCGCTTTCAGAGCCTTCATTTTATTGGAACACCCTTTGCAAAAAGTTCTCTACGTGCCTTCCAAGTCGCAAAACATCGATTAAATTTTCCTAGCACGGGCTTCTTGCTCTAAATCTCCGGCGATTATTAAAAAGCCTGGTCCGAAATGGCTGAACCTCGAAAAGCCTCGAAAGGGCATAATTTTGAGGTTAAAGCTCCGATCGTATCGCGAGTTGGGAATTCTCAGGATTTGGCGCTCTCTAATCGTGCCCACCGATGATGCTTTCGAAGCAGGATCCTTGAATAGTCTCTTCGGGTTCCTCGTTACTTTCCTGATTATTATGCAAAGCGGCTTATCAGTTCTAAAGGAGAAGAGGATTACGTTAATCGAGTAAGTTGTCGTCGAATAGATAAACTCTACTTTAAGAAACGCATCGAAATTTAATGATTTCGTCTTAAGGTGAAGTGAAACGGATCGAGAAATTTTATCGACGTCAATAAAAAAGATTCTTCTAAATATCTACGTTGAAGACGTTGGTATTTATATCGACAACCGTGTTGAATTATATTGAATATTGTACTAAATGGCGTGCTCCATATGTCGTTTTCGTACAATAATGATAAAGAAATCGAAGTAAAAATCCAGAAATCTAGATTCATGGTCTCTTCTGCCTTAATTGACTGCAAAGTGTCACCCTGCGCCATCTGTGATTTTAGTGTCAACTAAATTTTCTCTCCGCGACCTCGTGTTTCCTTCGTTTTAGCACAAAGCCCATAAGACACTTTTTTGCCTGTATCTCGTTCAAATGCAAGTTTCTCGATTACTAGACTGTTATAAATTATTGTACAATTGTCCTGGCATCTTCGCTTCTTATATCAAAGCCAATAATACTTGTATATCGATCGAAATATGAGAGCTCGACGCCATTTTGGTTCTAGTCTAGGCTAAGTCAACAAATTTTTCTTCGAAAATCCAAATGTTAAAAGTATCAGGATAAGTCTTAGGTGATTACGAGTCATGTGTCAAAGTTTCGGACAGTTTGATCCAAAACCCTAAAATAAAGTGTCTTATTCGAATCGACGATTCAAAATGACGACCTTCATTTTATGAATTAAACTGTTTAAAAATATTTTCGATGTTTAAATATAATTTTTCCTCAATTTATGTGGATTTTCTTTAAATTCAGTATTGATTGAATATAAAGAAAAAATTAAACATCAGTGCGAGGACAATAGATTTTTATTTTATATTTTAATGCACAGCGAGGAAAATCATGGTTAAGAAGGATATCTGTCGATATAAGTTCTAAATATTGTATTGGCTTTTGTATAAAATTTGTGACTGTTCATCTTCACGTTTAACACGCAAGTTATGTATTCGAAAGCTGCATTCTATGTACGTAACAATTCCGCCCGGATTTTAAACCGTGATTAATATTGTAGTTCATTCTCGTTATCTGGATAACTGAACGCATCAGAAGTTCGATACACGAAATTAACAATCTACGCATATAACAACATTCGGAAAATATCTTTCAATCTTCGTACATACTACCAGAGTATCAATAATTATAATGCATAAATTCGGACGTCGAACGGAATCCTGAGTAATTTAAATTAGAACTCGGTTCGATGAGGATACGAACGTCATGTTTCTACTACGGTTATCGATTTTATCGACTAATAATTTAGATCTGCGTATTTTACTCTTTTCGATTCATTTCATGCAAAACGTCCATATCGGCTTTTGATTTTTATTTCTCTTTCCCGATATCAGTTCTGGTCCCCCAGAATCTAATTTAAAAGTTAAATAATTTTTATTTTCGTTAATACAATTTTATTTTCCCCACGATCCAGTTTGAAATTTAGTCAATTTACGGGACAGTTGCTTAATGAGTATTAATCACTAAATCATACCCGTGTATGTTTTTGTTCTTATTTCGCGTTTACGACATTTAGTACTAGATGCTAATGCAAATGTTAAATAACGAAGTGCCATTTAGGTGACTAGTACATATTTAGAAACTTTCCCTTACATTAAATTACTGTACTTGTCAAAGTATTCAGTGTTATATTTGTACCCATAATTATGAAAGTGGTGTAAGTCGTATATTTCTTGTTTCGAGATATTTAATGAATTGCATTTGAATAAATTAAACAATATTTTTATATCATGTAACATTTTAATTTAGAATTTTATTAGTCTTGTTTAATGGAAATTTATTATGAATATGAAATTTTGTGTGAATTTCATTCGAAAATGTTGTTTTTAAAGTGTGAATTGACTTAGACCATTTTCAAAATTAACTGAGTGTCCTACAAATGACTTAAAGCAATAAAAAACTACGAGTTTTATTAGAAACAATAATTTTAATGAAATAATTCATGAACATTTATTAATTATTTTCAAAAAGTAATCCATTTTTATCATTTTAGGCTTTTATCGTTATGAGGTTTTAAGATTCTTAAAATGTTCCTGAAAAACTGAAGGGATGTATGGTAGTAAACACATAATATCTTTATGTTTCTCTTCCGTTACTGGTCTAGTGGTGGGGTATAATGGAAGTAATTTAATATTTCCGTATATTTTTGGTCTTCCTCTTTTAGGATCCAAAACGTGGAATTTAGAATCATCTAAAGAAGTATTACGTGGTCGTATAATATCTGCAAATCACATCATATCCGAATAATAATTAACGTATTCACATGATAAGTACGTTGTCATTAACTTACCTGAACCGCTATCTGTAGACATAGTGGAAAAATATATAAATTATTTTTCCGTCAATAATTAGTTCGGAAGAGCCCAACTGAATGAATGCACTTTCAAAATAGAACTAAATAAATTCCATATATTGTTAGGTAGACCGGAAAGTATTGTCGTTTCCGTTATCGTTTGATTGTCATTTGTCGGCTTATTGTGTAGTTCAAAAACCCGCCAAAGAGGGCCACGTGCCATTTCAAGGTTATGTTTATATAATTTCTTTAAATCTTTGACTTAGACCATTTTCATAATTAATACTAAATGAATTCCATATAATGTTGAAATTACAACCACTCTCTAATGGTTCATTTTTTACAATATCATAAAAATTGCATTGAATTAATTTAGTTTAAAATAATGTGGGGTGAAATAATTGATAAACTCATTTTTTTTCAATTTTGGCTTAGACCACTCATAATTATGGGCTCATTAAGTAGAGTTAGAGCGGTTTTCGCAATGCATTGTAATCGACGATGTGCGTTTTCTCGAGGTTTCCATTCTTTAAATTCGCCTTCCATTTTAGTCATTGATAGATCCTTTTTCGAACCATTCGATCGCGATCGTAACTCGAGCAGGAAGGGCGATCATGCCCCGAAGAACACGATTTGCTCTTCTACCTTACCCCCGAGGAGGCTATGATGGCACCTGAGGGTACCTTGCTCAGGTACAGGTACTCAGAGGTACCTGTGGAGGTACGCCTTGCCTTCTTCACCCGTTACTCCTTACCTCGATATCCAGAGCTCCGACCCTAAAGTCGTTCGAGCTATTCACGCGAAACCCTTTCGAGATCCTTTTGAAATACTCGGGTAGGTTTTCCAATAAAGTAGCAGATTTCCTGGGAGGAATTCCGAGTTTCTCGTGAATCCTCAAGATTCTCCATTGAGACCTATAAATGCTACATAAAAGCCCGATTACTGCAATCCCCAAAAAGTATTGCAGAATCAAAAATCTTCCTTAATATAGATAAATATTCGTAAAGATGAATAAATGCTCGGTTATATCACAAGTTAAAATATCGCGACGAACGATAAAAATTACGCTACATAATTGCATGCAGCGTTGGTGAAGCCTACTGTAGTGTTTTTATTCTATTTATATTTTGCGCAATTTTTTACTTTATTTATTTATTTATTTGTCTATTCTTGTTTGATTATCATAGAGACCTTTTAGACTTCCCCGTTTATTCTCATTGGTTTGTCTCCTAGTTTTTTAGAAGTCCCTCTCTCAAGGAAATCTCCAACCGTTACACTACACTGATAAAAATGCTCATGTAAATTGACATAATCATTAGTTATTTTGATGCCACAATAAATTCGAGTAAAATTACATTGTCTGCGTAATATCACATTCAGCATCTAATATCAGTTAAAGATAATTATAATGCAATATTACATCTAATTCAAGGAAAAACCAACCAATGCGGTAAATATACAATGTTACGTGTATTTATACATTTTCTAATTTGTAATTACTCCATTTCAGGTTTTTCTATGTTAACCATTTATAAGGAACGTAAAAATATATGTAAAGTTCCATCGATTTTTATCGGTGTAGTAGATGTGTCTATTTATTTTTGTTTTTCATCTGGATTCTAAATTTTGCCCTCGAACGTAATTTTTGTACTACACTGAATGTACCTCCGAACGCATTTTCGCAATCGCATCGGTTTTTCTTCCGACTTAATAATTTTTCTTAGCACCTCTCGGTGTACCTTAAGTCTGCCGCCTTAAGCTTAAATTAAACCGCTAAATCCACCGCGACGGTCTTGTTATCCGTATTATCCCGTAAAACCTCGAAGGGAGACAAGCGCAAGAGGTAATGGGGCTTCGTGTTAAACGAGGTGCACCAACGTTTGCAATGCAGTTATGCTAATGCATCGGTGTTAGGAGTCGTCCACAGCTTCCGGGAAGCTCGCGAGTCAGCGACACCTGAAAATTAAGTAAAGAAGGGGAGTGCACAGGTTTTTCTTCTAATTTTAAATCGCACATTCGAATCACTCGAGTTAACTTTAAGGTGAAGTGAAACCCCTTTCAAATCAGTCGATTTGAATATAACATTTTTTTTTAAGGGTATTAGACCAAACTGTTCGAAACTTTGACACATCACTCCTGATCATCTAAGAATTGTCCTGACACATTCAAAATTTGGATTTTTGGAAATAATTTTGTAACTTAGCCCAGATCAGAATCAAAATGGCGTCGAGCTCTCATATTTCGATCAATATAAAATTATTGAAGGCTCTGATATGAGAAACGAAAGGGCCAGGACAATTTTACAACAATTTAGAACACTCTGGTAATCGATAAACTCGCATTTGAACGGGATAAAGGCAAAAAAAGTGTTGTATGNAAAACAGCGTTGCTTTCACTTATTGTTTGAAAATTAATGTATCAGATACGTTCACATGACGTTATTAAATTATATAAATAAAAATTCCTTGGCAAGTCAGCTAAAGTGAGATTCGTCTTTGGTAAATGAAGTTGCAGCGAAGACATCTTTTTAGTCCCATACGTTGATCTCCTCGTCCGAGAATACAACCACTGTATAGGTAAAGCCATAAGAATCCAGAATGGAAAAGACCCTCCGGGTCGTCTGGAGCCCCATGTGTCTCCTACAATTTTGAACCTTCTCGAATCTGCTGTCATTCGAGCTTTTCCCTAATCCCGCCATAAAAGGTGACCCGTCGGCAGCCGAGTAAATTTTGGAATTCTCTTAAGGCCTTGTCGAGCTGCGTCGCGTAAATTTTTCCAAGCCAGAATCTCCGTTTTCTCTGTTTCACCTCTTCGAGGATCACCCTTCTCCACTTCCCAGGGCATCTTTCTTACTTCCTTCCTTTCGGAATCACAGAAAACGGTGCAGTTTTTGACTTCTCAATATACACTTCTTATTTTCTGCCTTTTTGCTATCTTTACTTTAAATACGTCTCAGATGGGTTTCGTTATTTCTTGATGGGAGATCGTACATATTACACGCTTTGTTCGTGTCTCTGTCATAATAGATAGGGAAATTCTAGATTAAATGTTTCTAATTTTTAATGAAAGACCCGGCTTCGTTTAAATAAAAATTGATCGACTTCTTTTGTCACACGCACAGGTTTTTTATACCTCTTTCGAATATCATAAAATTACTCAATTTAGGCATTTGAATGCAAAATATGAAATTAACTTTCATTGTAAATGATTAAAAATTTGATATTTCATCATTAACCTTATATGCCTAGGAAGTTAAATCTTCTAAAATTACTAAATTTCGGCATTGGAATGCAAAATATGAAATGTTTCATATTTTGCATTCATCATTAACCTTATATGCCTAGGAAGTTAAATCTTCTAAAATTACTAAATTTCGGCATTGGAATGCAAAATATGAAATGAACTTTCATTGTAAATGATTAAAAATTTGATTTTTCATCATTAACCTTACATGTTCAGGAAGTTAAATCTTCTAGACAATGTTTTTTTATTTAATTTTGTCATTCACTTAAAAAACATCGTCTCGTCTTAATTATTGGAATATCCAAATTGGATACATAAATTTTCGTTACGGGAATTTCCCTGACACCTTATTTTTATTGGGCTATAGTCTTTTCCCTTCTTTTTACCAGGAATTGCAAACAGTATTTACACGATTAAAAAAAAATCCATTTCCATTCACAAGTTTCACGAAGCGTGGTCCTTTTAAGTGGACTCGAAGAGAATTCCCTTATTTTCTTGGGAAGGAAAAGCAAGCCCGAATGTGACTAAATGTTGACGTTTCTCGAGAAGTCACCGCCGAATATGTCGAAAGGTTTTCAAAGCGTTTCTTCGTCTCTGTTTTCCCATTTCGTTTCCAAAACATTCGCTAGAGTGTTTCCATAAACTCACATAAGGTTATGTATAAATTAAAAGCTAAATGGATTTCGTTAAGCCATTGAACCCTTACGTTAATCGGATGTTAATATTGGACAATTGTTGGCATTAACCCAGGTCAGCCCGGTTATGAATATGTAAATCGTGAAGCTAGTCAATGCACCCTGGAGAACTCTCGTTACAGTAACTCATGACCAGGATATAAAAAGAATTAACCTAATGGTTATAATCCCTCACAACGCTGCGAAATCTCTGTAGAGTCTCGTTTTTTTTTTAATTTTTTAATGAATGATATCGGATTCGAAGTAGCAAATTCTACGGCTGAAATTTATTTCACGTCCAATTCTCTGCACCACGAAAGATAAGAATACAAAATTACGATAAATGCAATGAGAGTATTCCTGCTTATGTTGTCTAGATGTTTGCAGTGGAACGATTTAGGTAACGATTAGGGAACTGATTAAAAAAAAATGACAACTCAGGAAAGCGTTTACATAGCGTTATTTGCTTGTCCCTTATAGTTTTTAATATCGTGCGAAATAATGTGAAAAGTTGGAGGCTAAATTTCCCGACTATTATTACTTGTTTTAGAGTGCTTCACGGAGAAAAATAAGAGCTTAAAAGTTACAGATGTCCATCTGTTGGAAATGTCTGTTCTCGATACAGTTAAAAGCTGCCCCATTAAACAATTAATTCAGTTAACTTTACTTTCTCACATGTTCAGTTAGCAGAAACATTTCTGTAAAAGCATATCTGTAAATGGCTGTTAATATTGACAGGGATAAAATTGGGATATTTGGAGCATTATAAAATTGTAGGAGCAACAAAAAATATCTGTTGATATTACAGATTCACGCTGTTCGGGTTATCGTTTTCGGAAAGATTAAACATATTGGGAAGTGTTATGGATAAAATCTGAAGATTTCACAGATTGAATCTGTTAAATCTACAGATTTCTTCCGTAGAAGTACCACATAAACAGTCGAATGTGCATGTGAACAGTTGCGCATCGGAAATGTCTTTCTTTTGTTGAATGACGCGCATGATGCCTCGATCAGCCTCGCTGCCAATAACTCTCGGTTCCTGTTCAATTTTAGTATTTTCACATTAATTATTGCGTCCATAATATATAACTTCACATTCAGGTAAGTCAATCTTGTTGGACGAAGTTCTAAAAAAATATTACTTCATGTTTTCCAGGGAATTCTAAGGATCGTGACAAACCTTAACAAGATCCTATATATGTCAAAAATCCAAAAGAAGTATTCTTTACTCAATTTTAAAAAAAGTTGACTGTTTCATAAATAAAGAAATTTAAAGTCATATCTAATGCAACCTTTAAACTGTACATTAGAGTGTTTATATTGGAGTTTCTCAAAATTCCTGATAATCATTTTAATGATGTTCTTATATTCTATAGGTATCCAGGATGACAAAACGGAAATCAAAAACTCCTTTATAACTATCGAAAAGATTAAATATGATTCATTCTTGATTGTAAAGAAATTTTAGATTTCTGTTTTGACATATGGGAGAATATACCGTTAAAAGAACTATTTAGGAATTTGGGGAGGTTCTACTATTAACATTGTAATATCGTGACACCTTACAAACGTAAATCTGTAACTATTACAGAATGTTATCTGCAACCTTT
The DNA here is from genome assembly GCF_000612105.2 of Orussus abietinus. Lineage (NCBI taxonomy): Eukaryota > Metazoa > Arthropoda > Insecta > Hymenoptera > Orussidae > Orussus > Orussus abietinus. The sequence goes on along the minus strand of NW_019394776.1, from coordinate 37,138 downwards.
ATAAAAATTTCCTGTTACCTTCACAGATATTGTTCCTTTATTTTTACATGTATCACAAGTTGTATTCTCTACAGTTACTCATCCGGAATACTTCCGGATGCTTATCCGTAACACTTACAAATATATTCCTGTAATCTCTACAGATAGTTATCCGTAACACTTACAAATATTTTCCTGTAATCTCTACAGATAGTTATCCGTAATCTTTACGGAATCGAGTAACAGAAACTTGACTGTAGCGCTAACAAAAATAATCTGCTGCCCCTATTCTAACAAATAAAATCGGTACATTTTACAGATTTTTCTGTAGGTCAGGTTTGTTTTTTCTCCGTGTTGACTCTGACACACACATGACTCCTGAATGTACACGGGATTTTATCCTTCAGTTAGTTCCACATTTGCAGTGTTCTTGGTGTGGTTCTTGGGTGCAAATCGAGGAAATGTGTCCTCGACAGCATGCGACTCTCAGGATGAGTATTTTATTGTTGTCCTGGTTGCTGTTATCGTTGATACTTGGGGGACTACTGAAACCCAACCACTCAGATATCAAGTCTATTGTGTGATCTTGGGTTGTTGGACCCTAGATGATCCCATCCAAGCCTTCCATCAAAAGCTTAGGACTTGTCACTGGCTGCCCTTGGAAATGAATGATGCTTAGTACTATACATTTGAGATGGTATGACTTCTGTCAGGTTACTTTATTATTAAGTGCACGTGTTTCATTCGTCCTTTTCCTTTATTTATCCAGATGGATTGCTCATAATTCGGTAGCTAATCTTAGTTTTTTCTAATATTGGCTGACCTTTGACGTTATTGAGGCTTGTACTCATACAATTGGTATAAGAAACATGTATATTGTATTTTCAGGATTGCATTATTTTCAATGTATTTAAGACGTTTTATAATTCTCGGTAATTCTAATAGTACTAAATGACACGGTCAACAAATGGTAGCAAATGGAATCCAAAGGGTATTGATAAATATCCTTAATGTAGGAAGTAAAAATATGTATAAAACTTTTCTCCAAACTGGGAGCACCAAATAGTTTTAACTTTTAACACGTGATTATGGATGCCCTAATGAAGGTCTTGAAACTCGCAAAATTTCATTTTTCGGAAGAAAATGTATTTTGTGATGTAAATGAAATTTGGTGAGTTTCAAGACCTTTTTTAAGGCCTCCGTAATCACGTGTTTAAGTTTCAAATAATTCGATGCACCCAGTTTTATAAATCTTTTGACTTCTCGATGTATGTATATGATACTTTCATAACACCATAATTGCACGTACTTTATTCGTCTTCATACTTTATCTACACCTAGTGGATCGTTCATCATTCGGTAGCTAACCTTCACGCAGAAGAATAATATTGTAATCGTTACATATGCTCACGGGTAAAAGTACTGTTGTCATCTTAACAACAATTATTGTAGATATAATTACAATGTTTTGTCTTTTAACCATTGCGGTTTTAAGAGCAACTTCAGAATTCTTGTAAATAAATTGTAGTTATATTTGCATCTGACAGTGTTACATGTATAACATTGGAAAGTAAAACTTACACGTATGAAGGCATGTGTAAAAATGACCATCACAGTTGTAAAATTTAAAAGCAAGAACTCTATTGAAAACCGTAAAATATACCGTAGCACTAGTAATTTTTACAAGCGTGAACTTTTATTGTTCCTATTATGCGATTAAGACAGTGCGAGAAGCATTCGCGTCATGATATGCATTAGTTGCGCAGTCCCGCGACCTGTTAGATTTATTGTGACTTCGGTAGCTGCATCATTCGGTCCTCTTCGAAATTCGGTTTTCGATCTAATTTAAGATCGAGTATGACTTTTTCAATTCACTGTAATAGTTTGATTAAGGGGTTATACCACTTTGACTCACCCAAAAATTACGGTATTTCAAGAATTTTTTTTTAAGAATTAAAACGTTTTTATCCAAATTAAAGTACAGTAAGGTATTATACTACAATTAACCCTTTGCGCTTCGCAAGTTTCGTAACGTTATGACGAATGTCTCCGTAGCGGAGCCAACGGAGCGCTAAGGGTTAAACAACANAGTAAGGTATTATACTACTATTAAACAACAAAATATTTTTTTTGCATTTTTTTTATTTACAAAATTGGCGACTTGAAAGGGGATTTATAGGAGCGCTGCGAAAATCGATGATTGTGCGGTGGACACGATAACTCAGTGCAGGTTTAAGCTAGATCAATGAACGAAAAAGAATTAGTTTCTGTAGCCCAAAAGCTAGCGAAATACGTAGCCGTTTTCAAAAGTATGCATTTTTCACAAAATGGCATCGATTTAAGAGGAAAGATACGAATTTTTCCCTAAATTTTGTTAATTAATGTTGCATAAAAAACGCGAATATCAATACATTGTAAAAACCATACGTATTTCGCTAGATAAACATATCACGAATAAAATAAAAAAGAATCAAGACGATTGATTGAAAATTGGCGGAGCTAGAGTGCCCACCGATTTTTAAAATGCAGTTTTAAGAAAAACGCGTTTAAAGTATAAACGCGTAAAATAAACGCGTAAATATTTTTTTGATTTTTTGAAAATTTCAAAGTGGTATAACCCCTTAAGTGACTATATGGATGACTTTGTAAAAAAGGAACTTCAGGAGTAGAGGTTAGAAAACCTACAACAATCGTTCTAAGGTAAGTTTTACATAAAACAAATATTTACCGTTTTCAATGTACTATATCTGTAGTGATTTCCCGAGTAACCGACAGGAAAGGATACCGTTTACAGTGATACTTTTTACATGCAGCAACGGCAACATACATACATGTTGACGTTTGTCAATGGTAATTTTTACACGAGCTGACTGTAATATACACATGTCGCTATTGTATTTTCTAGCTACCCCAACGGTAATAAAAGCGTTGGTGCACGTTACTTTCTACATGTATCAACAGTAAGAGGTACACTAGCGAACGTTATCATATACACACGTTATGTGATAACCATTGCTTTAGTTGACGAGTTTATGCTGTCACGATTGTAGATATAACTGTCGTATCGTTGTAACCGTAATCATTCTTTGTAATAACGTGTACTACAATGAAATTGTACATTTGACATTTTTAGCAGAGTAATCGTTACTTTGTAGAACTGCTGTCCTTATATTTACCAGCGATTGCTGTTATATCTATCACAATTGTAGTATTTATAACAACTTTTGTCTCTCCGTGTTGGATCGGTTTGACATTGGTTGGTCTGTGACATCAATGATGTTTGCTATCATACATTTAGGATGGTTTAACTTCGGTTAACTTACTGTAAATTGTGCATGTTTTATTCGTCTTTGCTCTTTGTCTACCCCTGGTAAAACGCTAATCATTCGGTAACTATCCTTGGATCCGTCTGTCAGGGGTGTTCCATTTTTACTATCCCCAGCCAAAATACCTCAGAGGGTCACGGTAACAAGAAAGTCCCCTCATTAGCGTCGAGATGGCAATCATTGAGAAGGGCTACTTGTAGATTAGTGTCCTCTAATTTCCCCCACCTTGACGGTGAGAAAGGAGCAACAGGAGGTCGCGCTTTAATTAGAAATATCGACAACGTTGTTACAACAAAACGTCTTGCATGGTTTATTTTTATACGACGATTAATCCCAGATAAAAATTCATGATTACCATATGATGAGGAAAATTGATTTACAAACAATTTCCAGACCATTTGCTGCATGAAATGTCTGCAATATATTTACGCATATTACAGAATAAATTTGAACAAAAATTCCCCGTAAATTTGTCATAAATGGTTGTACCAATATATTTACCGCATTATTGAGTCCTATGCCAGTTATGCCATAACCGATATTTATAAACTGAAAATTTATGGAAAATTTAACAGGAGCTATAACAACATTCCGTGACATTAATTTACGGACATTGTATGAAGTTAGTTAATGCTACAAATGTGAGTTAAATATCACGATGCTTCATGTTCCCTTTTCCATCATGCCATGACTCCAATATGAGCTACAGACGCTGAAATTGTTTATCGGCAATGCATGAGATAAATTTAGCTGTACGTATACGGACAAAGATTGAGACATTGCATGTACTTAACTTTGTTCCATATTTAAGTATTTTTGGTTCGTCATTGTGTCCTGCAGATGTGAGTTGAAATGAGGCCTCATAAGCAACGCCTTCATGACTCATTTCATGATCTTTTATGAGGCAAATTTGATGCAAATTTTGCGTCACTTTGTCTATGGTTTAGTCTTAAAAAAGTCAATGTCACGTTGAATTTAAAAACAAGATAATCGATCATTTACCCATCTAGATCCACCGATCGCACCGTAGAATTTTTGTTTCGTATCATAACACCCTCGCCATTACCATACAAGCTCGTTACAATTACCATCATAAAGCCTGCTTGGAATTTGATATTGATTTTGAAAAGGGTGCCGCCACAAAGAGATCCATTGTACGCGGATTCGAGTTTCCAGGAGGAAGTAAGATCTTCATTTTTTCCCGGCTCGTCGAATTCATTCGTCGGCACGTAAAAAGCGACGTATCCACAATTGTGGCGAAGGAAGGAAGAAAGAGGTAAGAAAAAAGGGAAGAGGGCCGAGGGCGGTCGATCCTTCTCATACAAACATCCTGGAGCCGCAGATAGTGTCAGCTGGGAGGAACCTAGTTCTGATAATGTCCTGCCCGGTGCGTAGGAAGTTCTCGATAACCCCGGGTAGCGGGCTCAAGAAGGGATGAAACCTATCTCCAATAATTTACTATCCCGCGGGTCGGCAGGACCCCACGAGGCGGGAACACGTATCGTAAGAGGATCCTGAGGGAAGGAGCGTCACTTCTCGGGAGAGAGGAAAGAGCGGGAGGAAAAAAGAGGGCAAAAAAGGAGGAGGCGAGGAATCTCGGTAACCTAATCCGCAAGAGTTCCGCGGCACTCTTGCATATATATGTATATATGTATATATATATATATGTCGCCCGGAGTATGTCGAGATTTTTCTCCTTCGCTCCTTCGGAGAGCTTTTCAGCCCGGGCTGTCTTCGTCTTGGCTGCTTTTTGGGGACCTTAGGGTCGGGGATCTAATTCAATTCCGGCGGTGATAAAGCAGAGCGAAGAAGTGGCGGAAGGAGGGCGGATATAGCGCGGAACAGGCCGGATTAAGTCACGACATCTCTTCGAGGTCTCTCGTCTCTTTCAGCTGTTTTAAGCTACGTTTACAACTGCGTGGAAACGAGCGAACGAAAGCGACCGGAGCTCTGAGGAAATTCTGAAAGATTCGCTGACCGTCCTTCTGGTCGCATAAAGAACAACGGCGAAGAACAACGCTAACTTCGGGGAACCGGCGAAGAAGCGAAAAGAAGACTCGATAAACGTTGATATCGCAGAAACGTTGGAACTTCGAAGCAGACGTGAAAAATTGGGCGCCATAAAACTGCGCTCCGAAAATCCGGATCCTGCAGGATTTCTTGCCAATTTGCGAATCCTGAAACCTGAACTCATCGGAACTTATCCATTACCCAAATATCTGAAATTCCTCAAATACCAATAAACATTAATTAAGCTGTGCTCTTTTCAAAAATTTTCTTTTTCCCGCATTCTGTGTCTAACAGATTTCTGATCAGTAGTTAATTTACTTTATGTTAATCTTGAAAGATGAGTTAAAAGCGTATGGATATGCACGTCTCCTGGGGCGAATAGAGTGACCTTTGTGAGTGATGAGATTTTTCGCAGCTAACCACTTACGTTTTCTATAAACCGTGTACTAGTTAAAAATAATCACAATATCAGTGCTGGTCGATCTTCTTGTAGGCGTCAATGCGTTTTTAGGTAACTTTCCAAGTTCTTTTGCGAAACCTCGACGCAATATTATGTTCCAATCTTCTTTGAAGCTCTATTTCATCTCTCAGCGGGTTCTCCGAGGAGGCTTTTTCCATTACGCAAGGTCACGTAATTTTTCCGGGAGAAATAGAAGTGACATGGCCGAAGGGAAATACCTAACAAGCCGGATGAAAGTCCCACTGGTAGTTGGAAAAGTTTGCTCATCAGTCAAGAAGAAGGGCCATTTTCTTACGAGCCATGAGATACCATCGAGACGATAATGCAATTTTAATGCATCTTTCCCGAGGAACAGTTACTTTGCGACCCAGTTCCATGTACGGTTTGCAATATGAATGGTTAATTTGCAAGACTTCTAGCTACAATACGTGAACTAGAAAGACGTAGTCGCTATCGCAAAAGTTTATTGTGTGAGATTGATATCTGGGGTAAAGTGAATTTATAAGCCGTCAGACATTTAAAAAAAACAAATTAAGAGGATGTGAAAGTGGCACTTGAGGGGTCAATGGTTCATGAAGCTTTTCTCCGAATTGGGTGTATCAAATTGTTTCAACATTTTACAACGTGAATATGGGGGCTATAAGAAAAGTCCTGACACCCACATTTCATTTTTGATAAAAAAATAAAAAAAATATGAACCAACTTGAAAGAAATTGAAGTTTTATGGGGATGAGGACTTTCCTTATAGCCTTCACATTCACAGTGTAAAGTTTGAAATGATTCGGTACACCCAGTTCGGAGAAAAGTTTTGTAAACGAGACCTCTTTGACGCCACTTTCACATCCCCTTAAACTGATAATAAATTTGAAGTCAGCACCATCGAAAATCCCACGTTCCATTTTTTCAGTCGTTTTCATAAAATGTGGAAATTGAGACTCCCAGGAATAATATAAATTTGAAATTGATGGTCCTGGACATTGTTCCACCTTAAACTGATAATAAATTTGAAGTCAGCACCATCGAAAATCCCACGTTCCATTTTTTCAGTCGTTTCCATAAAATGTTGAAATTGAGACTCCCAGGAATTATACAAATTTGAAATTGATGGGCCTGGACATTGTATGACAATAAAATGATATTCATGTCCGCCAGGGTACAAGGACCCAGGGAGGTCCAAACCAAGAACTAATGATATTTCTGACATACATTTCGTTACATACTCTAAATCGAATAAACCATTGAGTAGATAACAACGTTATAGTGGTCTGAAAAGAAAGACTGCCTATGAGTCGTATTGAATATAAAAGTATATCGCTACATTGACGTTAAAAGCATTTGTTCCTAAATAAAAATGCGTAAAAACTTGGCTACACGTTATACTAAATTACAGAGACTGGATATAAGAGGTTTACCAAAGTAACGTGTATACTTTCTGTATGGTCTCTATAAATGTTATTCATAATTATTACAAACTGTCCGAAAGGAGAAGTCCAAACTTATATCAAAATATACTTTAAGAGTAGAGAAACTATCGGCATTACCGAAACTAGGAAATAGGAAGTTTAGTTCTCCAATTTCGCGTTAAATCCACCCCCCACGCAACTCGGGAAAATCGAGAACTGATTGTACTCAATCACGCAATTACAATTAATTCGATTTTCCAATTTGACGAGAAACGAGGCGACGAGATACTCGTTACTTCGGAACAAACTGTGATGCCAGACGAAGGCCGGGGAGACGAAGTCTTGGGCAAGTTGACTAAAGAAGGTCCTCGTAAAAGACTGGAAGTCCTGAAGGGAGGATCGGTAATCAGTCGAACCGGGCAAGTTTCTCATATTCCTTCATCCCCGGAACTCCCGTCATTTCGGGAATCTCATCTTTCCCGAGGAAGTTCATCGAGTTATGGAAGGTGCGGTTAGAAGATAACGTAAATCCCAACTTCTAGACCGATTTCCGCATAAGGAAGACCCGCGACATCCCGGTGGCCGTCGAGCAGGACTGGTCGAGGTGGAAGCGATCGCGATCGGTCAATCAATAATTCATAAGCCGTTCGGTCGATGGAGGCCGGTTGCAGGAGTTACCCGGAAGGGCCGAGAAGAAACGATCATCCATCGAGATCGATGGAGGATGTGCTGATTGGACCCTCGACTGCACCGAAGCCTCCGAGATAGCGTTGATAAAGTCGTTACGCCCCTGTTCTAAGGTCGTTAATTAAGGGCAGGGAATTAAAAGAGCTTTGGACCGATTTAGTTCCTGGTTGAAGGAGAACTTCCTCAGTGGAGAACGTCTTGTGAAAGTAAATTATCAATTTCAATCAATTACCTCTCAAAATGTCAAATTCATCCGAAGAAGGGGCTACAGAGGAAGAGAGGAGAATTTTGTGGAATATAGGTAAAAATTGTGAAGTTTGGATGACGATAAATATTTTATGTGGATTTATAGTAGTCCTGGGTGTCTTATCGTGGAGGATATCCAGAAGGGTCGAGGAGAGACCATCGTTCATGCAGATGGATAAAATCGGTGTCGAGTGAATTCTTGCAACAGGGAAATGATGGAGATCGTATTAAGGTGAAGTGAAACGCGTCGAGGAACTTGATCGACGTCGATGAAGAAGATTTTTCTAAATGCCTACGTTGCCGACGTTCGTTTTTATATTGACAGCTGTGTCGAATTTTATTGGATATTGTACCAAATGACATACTACACCTGTCGTTTTCGTACAATAAATATCAAGAAATCGAAGTAAAACTCCAGAAATCCTCTGGATTTATGATTTCTGGGGCCCTAATTGACTGCAGAGGGACCCCCTGCGCCATCTGTGATTTCCAGGTTAATTAAATTTTCACTCCGAGTCCTCGTATTCCCATCGTTTTAGCATAGAAATGCATACAACACTTTTTTTGCCTTTATCCCGTTCAAATGCGAGTTTATCGATTACCAGAGTGTTCTAAATTGTCTTAAAATTGTCCTGACCCTTTCGTTTCTCATATCAGAACCTTCGATTATTATATATTGATTGAAATATAAGAGCTCAACGCCATTTCGGTTCTGATCTGGGATAAGTTAAACAATTTTGTCAAAAAATTCAAATTTTGAATGTATCAGGACAATTCTAAGATGATCAGGAGCGATGTGTCAAAGTTTCGGACAGTTTGGTCTAATACCCCTTAAAAAAAAGTGTTATATTCGAATCGACTGATTTGAAGTGGGTTTCACTTCACCTTAACTCTTTGTACTCGGCGTCACCCCATTTAGATTCAAAATGTCCTCTCAGAGAGGACTACCGAGGGCAAAGGGTTAATGAGTTTCCGGTTTTTAAGATTCTAAATGAGGAGAAGAGAATTACAATATTTTTTTGTCGTTACTATCCTGATTTCTGCGAAATTAGCTGGAGGGGAAATCCTATGAAATGTGGAAGCAAATTAAATTATTATTTTCACTAAGTAACTTGGGTGAAATGGAAGAGCGAACTTTGAATCCTTTGGAAAAAATAAACAACTCATTCTCAGTCCATTGAAAGGAACACTTCGGATGAAAGGTGAAAAAGGACACAAGAACGTTTCATTTGAAAATGTGAAAAAAAATTCGGATTACTCGCAATCCCTGCCAATCCTATCGTCACTGCCTGTGAAAAATGTAGAATTGATCAAAAGACTGCCTGACGTTCGCCGAATGAAAAATGCGAGACTGATCAAAGGACTCCAACTTGTACAGGTTAAATTGCGAATTTTCCGGTGCAGCCATCGGTGAAAAAATGTCCTCTACCTTGGTCGTAACATTTTTATCTGCCCACGTAAGGTCAGGAAATAACGTTCCAAAATTACGATTCATTGTTCCGTCACGCCATTTTATTTCCCTAAGAGACGTAGCGATTCGGATGATTAAATCGCCCATTTGGAAATTCAATTACGTTTAATTCTCCTGCGGGAAAATTCCGGGGCGTTTTCGGTGCACCGGGATGAGAGAAATGTACGAAACGAGTGAAATTCCGCGAAGGAGTTGGTCTAAATGAAGGATCAGCGTCGAGGACGGGAGGGACGCACTCGACTCGTTATCCTTATTTGCGAGATACCTCGAAATTTCTTCCCGGCGGTGTCGTAAAGATTCGGATAAACAAATTCGAGGTCGTAACCGGAGAGAAGTAAGGTTGATTCTTCCGGACGACGTGGAAACGTCTGTCCCCGCGGGAGGGTCGAGCCTCCCTCTGTCTTTTCGGCGAAATCCCCCGAGAAAAGGGACTCGTAAAAAGTCAAGAAGTCCGCCTGCCAAGACATAACTCCAGATGCAAGCGCCCGCTTCCGGCAATAACCTTGCCAAAATGGGAAGACAAGAGCGACACTCGGGAAGGTCCTAACCGAGGCGCGTAAATTCGTCAACGATACGACCGATTTAATGTTTCCCATTCTCGTGGCGGTGCGGGGTCTCTCGCTCTGATTTTCTCTCATTTCTTCCAACTTTCCCTGATTTTCTCTCATTTTCTCCGATTTTCCCCCCATACCGGAGAAACTCGAAACCACTCGGATTTCGATGAACGCTTTAACCGAGGTAACCCAAGAGATGTCATTTTCATCTGCGATTGAATCCTAAAAATATCACTCCCTATACTCTGCGCATGGAATAGATAAGATCTGCTCTAAACATAATTTTCCTTCTTATTTGTAATTTAAGTAAAAGTGGATTTTCTATTATTCCGTGTCTTGGTGACAATGTTGGCATCAAGGACAACTTCTATTTCTTGTTTTCAACGAAAGTGCATCTTTCCACTTTCCCCTGCGGGAAAATAACTGAAATAACCCGGTATTAAAAAATATTTTTTCCTGCGATTTTTTTTCCAGAAAATGTGGATTGCATCGAATGATGTACGAATCATTCATTTAGTTCTGGAAACATTTTACATTCTGCAATTCGTCACTCTGCGACATATCGAAAGGGTTTCATATCAAATCCCTTCGACAGCGAAGATTTAGATTTTATTCCCGAATTTTTTCCGATTTTTTTTGTTCAAGTCACGATGATAAAATCAAATCCATTACATTAAGAAGAGCAGGGCATTTTGAGCTCGGAGGTTAGTTGATTCGGAGAAGCAATTTGTTTATCTATTTTATAGCACAGACCTTCGCAAAATAACACGCGGTATTTCCAGAGTGCTGCCAAAGATAACAAAGCGTCGGTTTATTTTGCCGCGAGATTTCAGATAAAAGTGGCTTCTCGTCTTCAAATGTCGCTGATTACCTGTAGATTTATCGTCGGAGAGCGACTTCATCCCCGTCAACATATCTCGGTAAAAAAAGACGATCCACCCGGAGCCCTAAAACAAAACCTTCCAACGAGTAAAAAACTCACTACGAAACCAGATGGAAACAAATCATAAAACTGACATTAAAAAGATATACCCTTAAATTCTTAAGAATTCATTAGACCTGTACGTAATTTCTTCATTATATGTAATTAAAGAAAAAAAAAAAGTTTAAATCCACAAATTGGAAACAATTCGGCTCCTTGGAAAAATGTCTGCAAAAAGTGCTTCTTTAGTCTCTGTGGATAAAAATAAAAGTGTTCCAGGAAAGACATAACACTGCGAGTCACCAGAGTTGATAAATTTTAGTGCGAAGATAACAGTCCGTGATAAAAAAGGCAACTCCTGAAAATTATGCGCCCGTGCTTCGGTAAGTTCTCATTTCGTTCATGGGATTTTTAAGACCTATAAAAAAAGGCAGAAAGGCGACATCGCGCGCCTTTTGCGGAGAGATTTTCCGAGGAAAGTGGTTCTCGGTCCTCCGGGGGCGAGCCAATGTTTTGTCGCTGATTCCTCAGAGGTTTATTGTCGGAGACAAAGCGCGATACGGTCCTCGTGGACGGGTCGTATCGGCAGGAGACGGCAGTCTAGGAGATGCTCGTAAAGGATACCCTGCCGAGGGTACAACACCGCAGATCATCGAACGATATCGCATCCTGCAGGACCTTCCGGCCGGCGACCTCGAAGGATTCTCCCGAAACGGTCCACTTTTTGACGTTATCCTTCGATCGTCGAAGAGATCTCGAGGAATTCCGATCCGCCGACTGGGGAAATCAAAGCGGCGCGATCCTTTGTTCCCTTTTGGTAATGGCCGCCGAAGAGGGATGTCAAGATGGACGCCGATAAAACTCCGGATTACTTTTTGACATACGTCTCCCTTCTGCGAGGCTCGTTCACCCTCCCTGGGCTAATTCTCGTAAATTGTCATTGATAAGCACACACTTTTTCTTATTATCGTTACGCCCTCCACTTAATGGAAGCAATAAACTTCGTAATTCGTAATAATACCAGGAGTAAATGCGGAAATACGTTCTCATAGAAATATTTCAGATTTTAGGGCTCCAAGCGATCGGGTGTAGTCTCCATTGTATGAAGGAGAAAATACAGGAAAATATGTTTACCTTCCAGTTAGGTAATTTTTTCGGATCGTTTTCAAGGAAATGTATCCGCACGTAGGAAACATGCCTCATAATGGACGTTTGCTACATGCTTTTTTAATCATCGTTGAGTGCGCAAGAATAATATGTAGGCGTGTTTAAAACCACTTCATGCACTGATATGGTATTTACATCTGTATATTTACTGAGTTTGTAAATATCTATTATGTTTTTCTTCAAGCTTTATTAAAATTAAGTGGATGTGAAAGTGACATCCGAAAAGTCAATCGTTCATGAAACTTTTCTTCGAACTGGATGTACCGAATCGGTTCAAACTTTACAACATGAATATGGAGGTTATACGGAAGGTCCTAACACTTATGAAATTTCATTTTTTATCAAAAATTTTGAAAATATCCATAAACAAATTTTAAAAAATTGGATTTTTATGAGTGTCAGGACCTTCTTTAAAGCATCCATATTCAACATTGTCATGTTTGAAACGATTTGGTACACCTGGTTCGAAGCAAAGTTTCATAAACGAGACCTCTCCGATGCCACTTTCGCATCACCTTAAGATCAGGATTAATAATATCATTAATTACATTTTCGATACAAGGATAAAGAAATTTGATTTCAAATGTCTCAGAAAGCTCATTAGCTATCTCAATACTTATAATATTTATCATAAATTAAACGAGGCTCTCTGAGCAACGAAATGTAGAAATGCAGACCGTGTAGGGTATGGGTGGATGAAAACGATACCGCATTCGCCCCGAAATTAGGATTAATAATATTAATTACATATTCGATACAAGGATAAGGAAATTTGGTTTCAAATGTCTCAAAAAGCCATCTCAATATTTATAATATTTATCATAAATTAAACGAGGCTCTCTGAGCAACGAAATGTAGAAATGCAGACCGTGTAGGGTATAGGTGGATGAAAACGATACCGCATTCGCCCCGAAACTCTTATGTACGGCGGCAACGTACCTGGAATGCATAATAAACTTCCTGCATGCGATAATCGCGATTACGACGGAAACTCGTCGACATGAATTTATATAAGCGGCTCCGTTGCAAACACGGCTAATTTGACGGCTTAATTTGAAAATTGAAATGGCCCCGATAAATTGCCTGGCGCTCTACTAAGTTTTGGAAAATTCCCGAGGACTCGCCGTATCGTGAATTACGGCCAGCTACGACTGCACGTGCAATTGTAAACGCGTCCTGCAGAGATGTACGGATTTCGCGATGCATAACGTGACAGGAATTTTTCATCCCATAATTAACATGCACGTGTTCGCTTGGGCGAGTGTACGTGTCCCTAGATTTAATCCTACCTCGTGCATTTGTCAAATAAAAAAGGTATTTACGGCGGGCTGATATGGAGCTGTAAATATATGAATGATATACACACAGCGAGAGAAGAGACTTGGCCATTTTTGTCGGCAACCTCTTTCGTTGAATTTTAAGAGAGCCTCCAATTCGAATTTGATTTTTTCACGCTCCGTACTTTCCCCTTTAATTTGTCCGAACGTATTTATTTCTAAAAACGTTAATGCCGTTTTTTTTTTAAATCATTTTGAGAAGTATAGTATTTTGAGAAATGCCGTACTTCGTACCTTATCGGTTCCAGGTCGTGTAGGAAATTTAGGAAGATGAACTTACTTTTCTATACACACGTAAGAATAGGACGTTAAGGACATTCAGTAGTGTGGTACAGTACATTACGTGTAAAGTGCGACCCGAGGGACCTTCCATGCAGATTCAAATTTTTCCTACAAAATTCAGCATAACTAAGTGCACTTTTACAGCACCTACGCCCTCCTCGATGTGTCCTGGAATAACATTCCTCATCCTTTTAATCTCGAATACATACCGCAGGTCGACCAAGTTTTGAATTCGTCCTGAGGTATACGATCATCCAAAACTTTGAAAGATCCCCTACTTTTGAAGCGATTGAAATTTTCAGAATTTCAATACAATTCGGAACACTTTGTAGAATCGATAGTATGAGACTGATCAGAATGGCTATACGTTCCTTTAACTTCCTTTGGATTTACATGCAAACGCAATTTTACGAATCGCATGCATTACTGTGCACCTTCGATCCAATTTCGCGTATGTTGATAAGACGAAAGAAAAATCGAGAGACAGGAAACAAGGGACTCTTTTTCTCTCTCTTTCCCTCTGATTTTGTAAAAACAATTGCATAGAACAATATGGCGACAGACTATTTTCCAGGAAGAAAGAAAAGATCGTCCCTCGTTCGCCCTTTCTTAATCTTATTGCAGTCATAAGAATATCAAAGGAGTGATTAAGCGTTCAGGATCCATCAAGAAACTCATATATATCCTACGTGCAAGTTTGAAGTTCGTAGTAATAAGTGGTACACATTATATATAATACTACCATAATGCACATAACGCACACCATAATGCAAATCAAGAAAATAATTGTTTACGAGGATTTGCGGAGCACTTGATCCAAGGAACCCAAATGTTTAACATTTTTAAAGATATTTAAGTAGTAGTTTAGAGGATATTTGTTTTTGTGAATAACTTTCTTAAAGGATATATTTTAAGCTTCAAATGTATGTGCTATTGAACGTTTGGGGTCAGCTTGTAATCGCATGAGAGCGCATACAGTTTAATGGCTCCCCTGAGGGCAAAGTGATTAGTATCGTGATCGCTTTATCCACCTTATATATTTATTACTAAATTTTTGTTTATGAATTTAGTATAAAAATAAGTTTACGTAATGACACACATTTCTAGATTAAAAATGATTTCCTGCATAAACGTGTGCTTTTCCTTTCCAAGAAATCACAAGAAATGCTGTGCGATTATAAAAGAATATCTAACAATCAATTTTAAAATCCGGGATCCAGTTCGCTGCGGAGATGAGGACGATGACTTTGAATGCGACGATTTTCGTTGCAAATGATTTCCCATTGTTTTTATTGCATATCGGAACTTCCTCTCTGGCTACTTTAACCGACCATATAGGAGACATTTTGGAGAAATGCAATAAAACATAAGAAATAAAAAACACATCATCATTTTCACGAAACAACGTAATGTACCAATCCCGCGATAAATCAATATCCAACTGACCGTTCAACAAATAACCGACAATATTCTGTCTCCGAATGAAGATTATAGCACAGAATGGCCACTTTGTCTGACATTCCTTGTATCGCACCTTGTCTTCTTTTGGAAATACGTCCTTTGATTTCGTATCACGTTTAATATTTTATTCTCTCCATTCTTAATATTTTTCTCCGTTTCCTTCATATTTCTTTCCTCTCCTTCTTTTTTCTTCACTTTATTTCCGTATCTTATATCATAATTGGTTATGGTTGACATGATGTTTGAGATCGATCCTGAAAGGCGCAGATATTTTTCTTGAATTTACAAACATCTTCCCTTCTCATTTCCAGCCTTTCTTTTTACCATCCAGTACGTCCCTGTTATTAAGATCCATCAAAAGACCATTCAAAAAGAAGCCATAAAACGTTGTCTCCCATAAACCTGCAGAACGACACTCTTGACACGCAGAGATTAATCCCTCTTTACGACGGCAGCGTCACATCCAGTGACCGTGGTTTAGTCTTAGATGTTCATTCCGGCAAGCTCGACGAGTTCGATGAAGTTCCTCATTAGCTTTGGGGCCGATGTTATGGCGAGCTAACATCAAGAGTTTCCGTATCCTGCCAAAATCCTCCCACGCGCGTAATGCCCCTACGTATATGGAAATATCTTCATCTTGGGTGTGTGTAAGTACGTATCAGGGATGTACCCATTCCCGTCTGTACACGCAGAAAAATAATATTGTAATCATTACATATGCTCGCGGGTCAAAGTATTGTTGTAACCTTAACAACAATTATTGTAGATGTAATTACAATTTTTGGTCCATTTAACCATTGCGGCTGTAGCACCAACTGCAGAATTCTTGTAAATAAATTGTAGTTATATTTGCGTCCGACAGTGTTACGTGTATAACATTGGAAAATAAAAATTACACGTATAAAGGCACGTATAAAAATGACCATCACAGTTGTAAAATTTAAAAACAAGAACTCTATTGAAAACTGTATAATATACCGTAGCATTAGCAATTTGAACAAGCGTGAACTGTTATTGTTCCTAGTGTGCGATTAAGACACAGCGCGAGAAGCATTCGGGTCGCGACATGCATTACTTGCGCAGTCCTGCGACCTGTTAGATTCATTGCGACTTCGGTAGCCGCATCATTCGGTCCTCTTCGAAATTCGGTTTTCGATCTAATTTAAGATCGAATTTTAGTTTTTCAATTTATTGTAGATAGAAGAATAATATTGTAATCATTACATATGCTCGCGGGTAAAAGTATCGTTGTAACCTTAACAACAATTATTGTAGATGTAATTACAATTTTTTGCCCTTTTAACCATTGCGGCTGTAGGACCAACTGCAGAATTCTTGTAAATAAATTGTTGTTATATTTGCACCTGACAGCGTTACATGTATAACATTGGAAAGTAAAAATTACACGTATAAAGGCACGTGTAAAATTTAAAAACAAGAACTCTATTGAAAACCGTATAATATACCGTAGCACTAGTAATTCGTCACAAGCGTGAACTGTTGCTGTTCCTATTGTGCGTTTAAGACACAGCGCGAGAAGCATTCGGGTCGTGACATGCATCAGTTGCGCAGTCCCGCGGACTGTTAGATTCATTGTGACTTCGGTAGCCGCATCATTCGGTCCTCTTCGAAATTCGGTTTTCGATCTAATCTAAGATCGAGTTTTACTTTTTCAATTCATTGCAATAGTTTGATTAAGGGACTACATGGATGACTTTGCAAAACATGAACTTCAGGAGTAGAGGTTAGAAAACCTACAACAATCGTTCCAAGGTAAGCTTTACATAAAACAAATATTTACCGTTTTCAATGTATTATATCTGTAGGGATTTCCCGAGTTCCCGACAGGAGCGGATACCGTTTACAATGATACTTTTTACATGCAGCAACGGCAACATACATATATGTTGACGTTTGTCAATGGTAGTTTTTACACGAGCTGACTGTAATATACACATGTCGCTATTGTATTTTCTAGCTACCCCAACGGTAATAAAAGCGTTGCTGCACGTTACTTTCTACATGTATCAACAGTAAAGGGTACACTAGCGAACGTTATCATATACACACGTTATGTGATAACCATTGCTTCAGTTGACGAGTTTATGCTGTCACGATTGTAGATATAACTGTCGTATCGTTGTAACCGTAATCATTCTTTGTAAAAATGTGTACTACAATGAAATTGTACAATTGACATTTTTAGCAGAGTAATCATTACTTTGTAGAACTGCTGTCGTTATATTTCCCAGCGATTGCTGTTATATCTATCCCAATTGTGGTAATTATAACAACTTTTTTTCTCTCCGTGTACATCTCGCGTTAAATCACGGCTTAGGGGTGTTTTTCTTACGCGTGTCCGAGAATACGCCCTTCCCTCTATTTTTACGGGTCACCGCGGAAGCAATGCTCGTTTGCTCGGTTAGGGAATACCATTTGCCTACATCTCCTGAAGTTTGCATTGCTGACGGCTATCGGGAAAAGAGGGATCGAACTCGCCGGATATGTCGAGAAGGTATTTTCCGATAAGACCGAGGAAGCCGGGAATTTCATGCAAAGAAAAACATCGCGTGCCGCTCGGCAAATATTTCCTGACGCGATACTATTTCAAAAAATCTCCGATCCCTCATCTTTTTGAATTGGCCTTCCCGAGCTGACGGAACATGTGATTCGGCTTTCGAGAAAATGTAAAAATTAGAAATTAAATAAAACCTATGTCTCCTGGGGGATAACAAGTCAACCTCGCGGTGATACATCCGATAAATGGAATTGAATAAACTTTATTAATATCATTTATAAACCGGTTGGTAAGAGCATGGTCGCATAAATTGCAAATAACTCTAATGTTTATTCATTGAAGAATTTCGAGCACGAGAAAGCCATTTTAAAGGTATTAATCTTCGAGTTGGCCGTGAAACTTCGGCTCGTAACTTTCCTAATTAAGCGCTTTGATTATCGTGGAAGGGAATCGGATAATTTTTGTTATTTCGCCGTTGCAAACTGTTGCAACAAATGTCCGCAATCTCGGACGGGTCTCAGGTGTAAAAAGTATCAGGTGCTAAGAAACTGTCGAGTTGTTCCTGCGAGAGTAGTAAATCGCGAGCCGGATGCTTAAGCCCGTTACGTGCTCGAACCCCAAGGGTATAGCATCTACCCTATCCGAGAACCAAGGTTAACAGAATTAGTTAACATGAGGTGAGAACTGTCCTATATTACTCATCATCGCTTATGGCCGATGAGTAATTAAGAAAATTCTAAGCGAAACTTGCGAAATTTCTGCCGCCTTCGGATCCAAAGCTGACGACGAGCAATTAAGAGGAAATTTTACGGTGCAATGTTATTTAAAATAATTGTGAGAAAATGGGAGACCTATTTACAATGTTAAAAATGTTTCAGTCTCGAACATTTTCGAATACAAATGATTACTAAAACCAGAAACGGTAAACTGGTCAAATGTATATTTCAATGAACATTTCTATTTGAGAATTCGTACAAAAGTATTACAGATTTTGAACAAAACAGTAAGGTGAGGAAAGAAATCGGTACAAATGTTAATAAATGTACTGGAACAACATTTTTTCAATATACGTACAATTGTGTACGTGTATGTGATAGAATATTAGTATATGTATAAAATATTTCAAACTTGGTACAAATGCTCTCTGAATTTCCTATTGTTGTATATTAAAATCCCGCACATAATTGTGTACGAATTTGAGAAAAATTGCGTATTGAAATATCTTTGACTATATGTATACTATATTACGAACATATATTTTTAATAGTGTAATGTCAATCCTATCCAAGAATCAAGATTAACGAGATAAGCTAACTTATTACTCATCATCTCTTATGGCCTCGATGAGCAATTAAGAGAATTCTAAGAAAAACTTATGAAATTTCTGCCGCGTTGTTCGAATTAAAAACTGCCAACGAGGAATTAAAAGGAAAATATACAGTCCAATATTATTTAAATGATTTGTGGTCAAAAGTGAAATCTATTTTGTAATCCTATCCAAGAATTAAGATTAACAACATAAGGTAACATGAGGTGAGAATTCTTCTATATTACTAATCGTACCGATTGGCCAATTAAGATAATTAAAAATGTAATGTGCATAATTTTTGCCAACTGGTGTGAATTTAAAAATGACATTGAAAAATTAAGTGGAAAGAGTATAATAAAAGACGAGTTACTAATCAAGGAAATAGTCTGTGATAAAAAGTGATATTACTTGAATTACTTAAAACTGCGACTTTGTAACGACAGAAATTTGTTAGCTGTCAATGGATGAAACGGACCGCAGTAAAGAGACTAATGTCACTTCGGAAAATTTCTCCCCGGTTTTCGTGACCCATTCCTACCAGCTATTTATATGTGTCAAGTCACATTAGTACCGAGAAAAGTCAATTTACCCGGAAAATATCCATCGTCGATCTAGTTTGTTTTCGACAAATTGCTTGCTTTTAACATCCATTTGTCAGCTAAAACGTTAGATTGGACAATTCAACTCGCGAATTTTGTTACTCCCAAACACAGTACACAAAATTGTATCAATGAGCTTTTTTTATTTAGATCTTCTATTTTACCTTGTGATAAATTTTTAACCATAACTTTCAGAAATTATTTTTGTGTTAAGTGTCCCAGGGATTGCACGAAATTCAATATCCATTTGTTATACGTAGAAATTAGGTCAATAGTAGTATTTTGGTATGTTAGCGAGCATATTTTCGCTCAGGATAAACTGTTAATTAAATTATAGTTTTCTTCTGCGTACACTTCTGGATATGGCAGTGTTCTATAATTAAGAGAGTAGGTACCAAATCTGATAACGAAAGTCGGATAAACTTCGAAACTCTTCCTAACTTCATGAAACTTTCAATAAAAACGTCGCGAGTCTCGGTAAAATCGCATTCCTCTAGATTACTTCTGCATGGAGTGCCTCCAATTTTATAATATTTATAGCGCGAGAAAGGAATAAAAGTTTTTCTCTCAATTATCGGTCGAACGATGAAAAGCTCCTTGAAGAATGGTACTTCTTAAGACTTTCTAAGAATTAATTACCCCTGAAAATAACGTAAAAAACTTCCGAAGAGATAGAGAACTCTTTTCCTTAAATTCCCTGAAATACTTTTCGCAGTTTTTTTTTCAATTTCCACATATTGACTATAAAATTATTCCTCCCACTTCTTCGAGTTGTTACCTCCATAGTAATTGAAACATTACGTAATTTTCAGTACCTCATTCCTTCTGAATTTCCATGAGGAGAAAAAACCAAATATTGTTATATTAATAAAAACGTTAATATGTAAATCAATAAATTAATTAATTTGAATAATGAATACAAATCTAAATATTAATGTATAAATACTTGTAATAATGAAAACAGTGTAATCAAAAAAAGTGTTTATATATTAACACTAGGTTTACGGGACCCATCAATTTGACGGAATTCAAACTTCAAAAAGAAATACCGAAAAAACCATAGCATTAATTTTAACCATTTTTGTATCGTAAATTGATCATTTCATCCAAAGAATTTGTACACACAATTATTTTTTCCTAAACCTTCTAATTATTAAAATCTGTATGTAGTATACCTATCTCTACGAAACCTGTCAAATTGACGGACTAGCTAATTTCATAAACAATCCATATATATTTGCTTCGTTGCAGTGAGTGTAAGGCGAAGATGAGAGTGAAAGTTTGCATCGAAAGTGGAGAGATAGAAGGATCTTCGGATAGTGAAGAGGAAAACTTCTTGAAAGGGTGTCGTAGCAAGAAAAGGATGCGTATTCTTTCTAGTTCCGACTCCGAGGATGAGAGGACGAACATTCCATTCATTTCCGTGATAATTTTTAAAAAAGGACTTTTTACTTATTAATAATTTATTTAAACATAAAGCCTAGTGTTGTTCAATACAGACTTAATTTGAATAAATCGATTTTTTAAAGAAAATGCGTGTTTTCGTTTACCCGTCAATTTGACGGGTGCTCGTAGAAACAGGTATATAAAAAACGCCCCTAAACCTAGTGTTAAAATATATTAATATATAAACACTTTTAGATTAATAAAAACCTGTTCTGTTCCATTTAACGGATCCTTACATTTAACAGGATCAACATCTTTGCTCGAAGACCTGTGATAATGCAGAAAAAGTTGTCAGAAGAAGGCGTCGCTAATCTCGAAGACTACGTGCACCGAGAGCCTATCAATCGTCGGGTGAATTGGTTCGATTAAAGCGGCTTGTTCGAGTGGCTCGTTCCCAATGAGAATAAAACCTATTTTTCTTCCGCCAGAGAAGGAAAGGCGAGAATGCAGTTGCACCGCATCGCCGGTGGAAACGAGTGACGCGTAGAAGCTGCAGGACTGGTCTCCGCAGGGTGTTAGCATAAATACTCTGCACCCGAGTGCAAGCCTTATTAACCCGGTAGCTGCCGGCTATCTGACTACGTACTTGGAGTACGTAGGCAAACGCCAGTAGTTTTGAAGAAACCGTCTAGAAAGACAAATCCACTCCTGGCATACTCTCGTGGATCGGAAAGGTAATAGAACGCGTGCAGTGTTCTGCGGAAAATTGCAGGAAAAATGGAGCATTCATTAAAAAACATGCCCAAAGTAAAGGATGTGGTACTTTGGAAAAGGCTTAATAAAATATTTTCGCACAATTCAGCACACAATTCATTTTGAAGAAACCGTCTAGAAAGACAAATCCACTCCTGGTATACTCTTGTGGATCGGAAAGGTAATAGAACGCGTAGAGCGTTCTGCGGAAAATTGCAGGAAAAATGGAGCATTCATTCAAAAACATGCCCAAAGTAAAGAATGTGGTACTTTGGAAGAGGCTTAATAAAATATTTTCGCACAATTCAGCACACAATTCATTTTGAAGAAACCGTCTAGGAAGACAAATCCACTCTTGGTATACTCTCGTGGATCGGAAAGGTAATGGAACGCGTAGAGCGTTCTGCGGAAAATTGAGGGAAAAATGGAGCATTCATTCAAAAACATGCCAAAAGTAAAGGATGTGGTACTTTGGAAGAGGCTTAATAAAATATTTTCGCATAATTCATTTTGAAGAAACCGTCTAGAAAGACAAATCCACTCCTGGCATACTCTCATGGATCGGAAAGGTAATAGAACGCGTGCAGCATTCTGCGGAAAATTGCAGGAAAAATTGAGCATTCATTCAAAAACATGCCCAAAGTAAAGGATGTGGTACTTTGGAAGGGGCTTAATAAAATATTTTTGCACAGTTCAGCACACAATTCATTTTGAAGAAACCGTCTAGAAAGACAAATCCACTCCTGGCATACTCTCGTGGATCGGAAAGGTAATAGAACGCGTGCAGCGTTCTGCGGAAAATTGCAGGAAAAATGGAGCATTCATTCAAAAACATGCCCAAAGTCAAGGATGTGGCACTTTGGAAGAGGCTTAATAAAATATTTCACACAATTCAGCCAGAATTATGTACTGCTCGTTAAAAAATCTAATCGTACAAGCGTAAAATTGAAGAGTAACATACCTTGTCTAAGATAATGTGAAGAGCCGGCGATTTGAATTTAATTTTATAAAATTGTGATCACTGGGATATGATCAAAGTCTTTTTTCATTATGCTTGTAATGGTTATCACGGGCGATTTAATTCCTCTGATTCGGATTGGTTTAATGTAGAAACACCTGGTGAGCTTTTTTCTCTAAATATATGTACTAACGGTTTTCAAAGGGTTAAAGTGAAGTGAAACCCCCTTCAAATTGAATGAAACACTTTTTTTTAAGGGTATTAGACCACACTGTCCGAAACTTTGACACATCACTCCTGATCATCTAAGAATTGTCCTGACACATTCAAAATTTGGATTTTTGGAAAACATTTTTTAACTCAGCCCAAAGCAGAACCAAAATGGCGTCGAGCTCTCATATTTCGATCAGTATACAATTATCGAAGGCTCTGATATGAGAAACGAAAGGGTCAGGACAACTTTACGACAATTTAGAACACTCTGGTAATCGATAAACTCGCATTTGAACGGGATAAACGCAAAAAAAGTGTTGTATGCGCTTCTATGCTAAAACGATGGGAATACGAGGACTCGGAGTGAAAATTTAATTGACCTGGAAATCACAGATGGCGCAGGAGGTCCCTCTGCAGCCAATTAGGGTCCCAGAAAGCACAAATCCAGAGGATCTCTGGGGTTTTACTTCGATTTCTTGGTATTCATTGTACGAAATCGACAGGTGGAGTATGCCATTTGGTACAATATCCAATATAATTCGACACAGCTGTCAATATAAAATCGAACATCGGCAACGTAGACATTTAGAATAATCTTCTTTATCGACGTCGATCAAGTTCCTCGACGTGTTTCACTTCACCTTAAGAACTGCGTATCAGGAGCTCTATCTCAGATGATCCGAATGTAAGCAGGGATTTATCAGAGTGCAACTGAAAAAGCTAGTTATTTCTTTCAGTCAACATTCGAGCTTTTAACTTTCGAACGTCTAAATACAGCTCGTGGAGACTTCAAAGAGCCAATTCGCGAAAAGCAAATTCGCGGAAGGGTCTTGGAGATGTCAAGGGCTCGAAAAAGCTTAAAGATGTTCTCGTCTACCTGGTGATGATGGGAGCTTTCTGAAATGCCTCGGGAAATACCTAGGTCAACATCCTTTTCTGCTATTTTTTGGTACTGAAAGACATACAATGACCATGTTATGGATATGGGTGTGGACGGCAACCGGAAGTGGAAGTCGCAAGCTCAGCTTAGGTCTCGTCACGTTGCCATTTCTTTGGAAGAGAGGGATCAACAGTCCCCAAACTCTGCGGAGAAAACTTTTTTTCCCTTAGGGGAAACGCTTCCGAAATAATCTGTAACGAGGTCAGAGTTAAAGAGAGTTATTTTTACCTTATTCTCCTAATTTGAACGAACGGTATCAAATATTTGCCATTAGGTGTAGGGCAAAAGCGAAACATCTTTTTCCGACAAATCACCGAATTCGTTGAAACTATTTGTAAGTAAACTTGGAAACGTAACGTTTCGTTGAAACAACTTGCCAAACTTTCCGAAATTAGACCGTTTGTGATTTATTTTGCATATACTTAGGAGTGACATAGAAAAGAATCTGATTTTTAAATCTAATTATTTCCTAGCATTTAATCAACAATAACAGATTGAGGCTTTAACCCTCGCAGTGTAACATTATTGTTAATTTACTTTTTTTTTTGTAATTATTGAATGAAAGAGAATAATTCTGCAAACGCTATGGGGCTTTATAGCGTTAATTGGATATGTTTAATGTTATTTCTTACCGCTGCTACATAATAGTGGTTTGATTTTTAATTAAGAATTATTTATGCATTACCTATAAATTTACCGTGCAATATTCGTTCTACTCAATTAATTGGCCCATTGGCTTTATACCTAATTTCGAGATCGCCTCAAGGGGATGAGATTCTTGCGAGGGAGGTAAAAAAGCGGTTTCACATTAGTAAGGGAGAAAAGTTGTTTCCCGCCCGTACGACATTACGTTAAGATCTATCGGGCGTGGATGGAATTCGTAATTACAGGAAATTCCGCAAAAGTACCAGCGTCGCGACGCCTCTCTTAATTCGGAGGACTTCCATCTCGTTCTCTTTTATTGCGATGTTAAGTTCCGTTTATAAAAGGGCAGAAATACACCCAGACAAGTCGGCGCAATTCGCTTCTTACATCTTCCCATCTTTGTAATTGATTAATGGTTAATACATTTACTTCCTATACTATTTGCAGAATAATTTCTATTTAATCTAGGATATTCTCCGATACTTTTACGCAATTTTTTGTGACATCCTCGATTTCAATTAAATCAATTAACGCGTCAAAGCGTAAGAAATATAAAGACGATAATTAAGAGCAGGCCTTGTTTTACAGTAGTGACAGAACCTATTAAAATATGAAAAAAGAAGGTAATTTCGGGCTTAAAGGCTGCCGTTGCGAAATTACCTTAACAGCAGTTACGCTATGTAGAAGGTAATACGTCAGACACCTGTTAAATGACAACAAAAAGTGACAGCTCGGAGTATCTAATTTCCAGAGGTCCCCCAATTTGCCCCGGATTTCCATCTTCGAGATGTCTCCCCTGAGAATGCAAATCTTAATTCGGATTTTCCCACTTTACGCGCGTTTACCTAATCCCCTCTACTGTTTCCGTCTTCCCCGATTTCCGGCTCGGCTAATCGAGGCTCCAATAGATTCGTACTTCATCTCTTTCTGATATCCGTTTTAGTCGAACCAATTAGCTTTTGGCGGAGGGATTTCTGCAATGGAAATGGGATTTCGCCTTTTCCGCTTGGCAGAACCACGTGTATTTCCACTCCCGAACTTCCGGGCTTGAAGCTACAGGAAACTTGGAAGTGCGCTCCTTAGGTTAAGACCGGCGCCCACGAGGAAAAGGCGAGGCACTCGAGTACGACCGGTCTCATCCACAAATAATCTCTTTCGAAAGATTATTTCCGCCCATATTGCTCTGGGAAACATTTATAAATAAATATATTCAGAGATAAGTTACATACAAATTCGAAGAAATATCAGGTAATGCAGCTGATTTAGACCTTATATTGAAAGAAAAATCAAGAAGACAATGCACTCGAGTACGACCGGCCTCATCCCCAAATAATCTCTTTCGAAAGATTATTTCCACCCATATTGCCCTGGGAAACATTTATAAATAAATATATTCAGAGATAAGTTACATACAAATTCGAAGAAATATCAGGTAATGAAGCTGATTGGACCTTATATTGAAAGAAAAATCAAAAAGGCCATGCACGCGAGTACAACGGGTCTTATCGCCAAATAATCTCTTTCGAAAGATTATTTCCACCCACATTGCCCTAGGAAACATTTATAAATAAATATATTCAGAGATAAGTTACATACAAATTCGAAGAAATATCAGGAAATGAGGCTGATTTGGACCTTATATTGAAAGAAAAATCAAAAAGGCCATGCACGCAAGTACAACGGGTCTCATCCCCGAATAATCTCTTTCGAAAGATTATTTTCACCCACATTGCCCTGGGAAACATTTATAAATAAATATGTTCAGAGATAAGTTATATACAAATTCGAATAAATATCAGGTAATGAAATTGACTTGAATCCTATATTGAGTAAAAAAACAAGGCCCCGCATTAAAAGCTATTAAACAAATGTTCAAAGACTATGAATATTTATATCTACAAAATAACCACAGTTTATAGAGTTTCTTCTAAACTTTAACATTCATCGATGCTATCTGAAGGCGTACACAAGCGAAGAAGAGAACGTCTTCCCTTCTTACACTGGCATCGCAACATGTGCAAGGAAGACATTCGTGTCCACCAGGGCACATTGAGCGAAAAAATTACTTTCTAGGAAAAAAGAAATTCTTGTATCGAGTCGATCTTTACTGGCTACTATCAATAAAATAAGATCAAATGAAACTGGGGCAAACTACAAACAGTACTCAATTTTTGTAAGCTCAGCTTCGTCAAGTCTGTTCGATTCGTTATCGTTAAATTATCTGTGCATAAACCTGTTAGAAAGAAAAGTTAATTCACTTCGAAGAGGGAAATACTTTGAAAGAATTAATAACATTCTCGTAACAGACTAGAATTTAATAGAATTATCAGGGCGTCTGATGTTTTTCTCAAACCTATAACAGTTACCGGTGAACACGTTTTTGCATCAACTTCTAACAGTA
The DNA here is from genome assembly GCF_000612105.2 of Orussus abietinus. Taxonomy (NCBI): domain Eukaryota; kingdom Metazoa; phylum Arthropoda; class Insecta; order Hymenoptera; family Orussidae; genus Orussus; species Orussus abietinus. The sequence continues at coordinate 10,111 of NW_019394776.1, read as the reverse complement.
TTCATTCGCCATTAATAATTTTTTATATCAAGTGCTAGGTTGTTTAGTTCAATACAACATTCTATCCAAAATGTGATATAATTTTCATTAACATTCTCAATACTCGAGACCATTTTTATACATAAAATTCTTTTCATAAAATCATTTCTACTTGATATTAATATATCATCATTTGAATTGTAACATTGATGATTCTTACAAAATCGGTTTTACTGGAGCCAAGAAATACCAGCTGGAAACATTTAGATTGCTACAAATAATTAATTATTCCCAGAAAGGAAATTTTTTCGCTCAGTAAAATTCCATAATTTGATGGTCAGACTTTTCTTTACTTAAAAATAAACAAATAAATAAATACATAAGTATGGTTACAGGCACATAACAACGGTATGATTTATCGGAACAATATTGATTAAGTTTTTATTGACTAACAATTAACTTTTTGTGTCGTTAACGATATTTTCTATGAATTCTCGTAACTTGAATTCTTTAGAGGGATGTTTTTTCAGCAGGATACTGATATGATTTGTCGCGTATCCTTTTATTTTGAATCGTATGTACAGGGCTTTTGAATCAATCAAACGGGGTCCAGCGTGTCATGTCTCTGAAATCGACGATAAGTACACCCTATTAGGTAATTGCACAGAACTCACGGCCCGTGACACATAGGTTCGTACAAGTACTCGTCCACCATCGACAAACGATGACCCGAACAATCTTGTTGAGGGTGCGTACGTGCACAAGTGCATTTGACACGGATTTCCAAACAGCGCGGTAGATGACCGTACGCATTTGCAGCTCCTGATTACACCGAAGACTGACAATGACGGCCAGAGTTAACAAATTCTGCGGTCACCCAACATGTTCACAATAGCTATGCAATAATGATCGTATTAACCCTTTCCTCGTCTACAGGTATAAATTGGAAAAGAAACTTGTACTCGACATAAATAAATATTTCTCATAATAAAGAGTTGTCATCTAATTTCGAGCCGACAATTCCTTATCGGTTATCCATAGTTTTTAAATCATTTTACATCACACAATAGCTATGCAATAATGATCGTATTAACCTTTTCCTCCTCTACAGATATAAATTGGAAAAGAAATTGTACTCGACATAAATAAATATTTCTCATAATAAAGAGTTGTCATCTAATTTCGAGCCGACAATTCCTTATCGGTTATCCATAGTTTTTAAATCATTTTACATCACACAATAGCTATGCAATAATTATCGTATTAACCTTTTCCTCCTCTACCGATATAAATTGGAAAAGAAACTTGTATTCGACATAAATAAATATTTCTCTTAATAAAGAGTTGTCATCTAATTTGAGCCGACAATTCCTTATCGGTTATCCATAGTTTTTAAATCATTTGTTACTCTTGCAAATGGAGGTATATAAGAAAATATATTTGTTGTTTATATAAAAATAAATTGGTTGGATCGAAATATCAAGCCTTTTGATTCATTTATTTTCTCACAAATGTTTCCCTTTTTGTGTAGGAAGGAATGGATTTCTTAAAAGGACTTCATGACGAAAATGCAGGCACACGTTAGTATCTCGAAAGGGTAAGGAAGAATTGATAATCCGAAACAAACATTTAGAGATGTTTAAGGTGAAGTGAAACACGTCGAGGAACTTGATCGACGTCGATGAAGAAGATTTTTTTAAATGCCTACGTTGCCGACGTTCGTTTTTATATTGACAGCTGTGTCGAATTATGTTGGGTATTGTACCAAATGGCATAGTCTACCTGTCGTTTTCGTACAATAAATATCAAGAAATCAAAGTAAAACTCCAGAAATCCTCTGGATTCATGCTTTCTGGGGCCCTAATTGACTGCAGAGGTACACCCTGCGCCATCTGTGATTTCCAGGTTAATTAAATTTTCACTCCGAGACTTCGTATTCCCATCGTTTTAGCATAGAAGCGCATACAACACTTTTTTTGCCTTTATCCCGTTAAAACGCGACTTTATCGATTACCAGAGTGTTCTAAATTGTCGTAAAATTGTCCTGACCCTTTCGTTTCTCATATCAGAGCGTTCGATAATTGTACATTGATCGAAATATGACAGCTCGACGCCATTTTAGTTCTGGTCTGGGATAAGTTAAAAAATTGTATCCAAAAATCCAAATTTTGAATGGGTCAGGACAATTCTTAGATGGATCGGGAGCAATATGTCAAAGTTTCGGACAGTTTGGTCTAATACCCTTAAAAAAACGTGTTGTATTCGAATCGACTGATTTAAAGGGGGTTTCACTTCACCTTAAGGATGGTCCAAAGACGCTGGCTGCATCTTTAACCCAACGTTAGTACCGGCGATCAATTTGTTTTAACTCTTGACGGATCGCAACCGCAAATGTTCGTCATTTCAACCGGAAATGCAGGAAAGCTAAAACTGGGTGGAAAAGAGACGCTATCATGCACATGCGAGAACTTAAGCTGTCTTACTCCTGAATTACGCGGTGAAATCAGATTCCACAGGGTTTGAAAAATACGGCGACAAGTGGAAAAGCTCTGCCTTTCTTTGCTTCGCGGAAACACCGTTCTTGTTTTAAAAAAGGACATTTATCGTGTCCTCGTAAAACGAGAGACTGCGCGCGAGATGCTCTAAATCTCAGAAGCGCTATGGATAAATATTCAGACCGACATGGTTACCTCAAGTGAAATATAAATGGACTGCCGCAATCAAGTGGATAAAGTGTAGAGTGTACGGTGAATAAATGTACCGTTTTGTAAATACACGAAATAATTATTAACATCAATCATTTGTTTAATCAAGTGATGCCGAACGAATTTCTTATGAAAGACGATCTAAGTACATCCATGGTACCCTCCCTAACAATCGCATGTCAGGTGCATCATTTTACTAATACATTCTGCAGGAATTTTCGATTTCCTGCCGTCAATTCCACTGAGGAAATCAGTTTTCGCTGAAATTGGAACCGTGGAAAGGCCGGAGCAAAATCACATTCTTATATCCTCTATCTATGATTAAATCCCCGGTGCAACATTTTCTATGATTATCAGATTTCATGTTTTAAAAAGGAACTCGGTTGGAATTCACTTTCGCTTCCAGGTCGTGGAATCGTTGCCTACGTACCTGACCTTAAGGAATTTCTCTACCTATTAGGTTGTCCCATAAGTTTCTTCCCTTTTTTTCATAGGACATAAATACACGATGCGGAAGGAACTTATGGGACAACCTAATACATCCTGAATAAAGACAAGACAAATAACTTGTAACGAACTGCGGGAGAAAATCAGTTTCTACGCGTATTGGAAACTCGAGGAGGATGGCGAGTAATCCCCTTTTTTGTCTCTTGTCAGCAGACGTCGTTTCGTTAAGGTGAAGTGAAACCCCCTTCAAATCAGTCAATTTGAATACAACACTTTTTTTTAAGGGTATTAGACCAAACTGTCCGAAACTTTGACACATCACTTGTGATCGTCTACGAATTGTCCTGACACATTCAAAATTTGGATTTTTGGACACCCTTTTTTAACTTACCCCAAGCAGAACCAAAATGGCGTCGAGCTCTCATATTTCGATCCATATACAATGATCGAAGGTTGTGATATGAGAAACGAAAGAGTCAGGACAATTTTACGACAATTTAGAACACTCTGGTAATCGATAAACTCGCATTTGAACGGGATAAACGCAAAAAAAGTGTCCTATGCGCTTCTATGCTAAAACGATGGGGATACGAGGTTTTGGAGTGAAAATTTAATTGACCTGGAAATCACATATGGCGCAGGGGGTCCCTCTGCAGTCAATTAGGGCCTCAGAAAGCACGAATCCAAAGGATTTCTGGAGTTTTACTTCGATTTCTTAACATTTATTGTACGAAAACGACAGGTGGAGTATGCCATTTGGTACAATATCCAATATAATTCGACACAGCTGTCAATATAAAATCGAACGTCGGCAACGTAGACAATTAGAAAAATCTTCTTTATCAACGTCGATCAAGTTCCTCGACGTGTTTCACTTCACCTTAAGGACTCGTCGATCCAGGGTAAGGTCTCGGAGGCAATCATCCAGGATTTGGGATTCCCTGCTTTTCGCGTCCAGGTCGGGGCTTACGCACCTGACCTTAAGGAATTTCTCTACCAACATCCTGAATGAAGACAAAACAAATGACTTGTAACGAACTGCGGGAGAAAATCAGTTTCTACGCGTATTGGAAACTCGAGGAGGATGGCGAGTAATCCCCTTTTTTGTCTCTTGTCAGCAGACGTCGTTTCGTTAAGGACTCGCCGATCCAGGATAGTGTCTCGGAGGCAATCATCCAGGATTTGGGATTCCACGCCCAAAGGAACCGAAGGGTCCCCTCTGGCTTTCCGACAGGACGAGACCCCGAGAGGGCCTTTAGTCGCGTTATCATGGACCTGCCACGTTTTATCGTTCGACAAGTCCGTCCTCTCGCGGTCGATATTGAATGAAGGAATCTGCACCTTGCAATCGGAGAATCGGCATCTCTCCTTTCTCGGTCATCCTTCTTCCTCCACTCCTTTGGGCTTCCTTTACACGCCCAGCGACAAACGGCGGAATTTTCCATTTCCCTCGGGGATCGTCCTTGCCACGGAAATATGTACATTTCAGTACATTTTTTCGATAAAGTGCCTCTCGGGGAAGGATACGTGTATATACATGGCGAGCGATTCGACGCTTCGTTTCCTCCAGTCCTCGCCTTTCCCTCTGTCCCTCCACCCTTAACCATCATTCCCCTCTTAACCCTGCATTTTGCGAAATTGCATACATTTGAAAGGAGAATTTTAAGTTCCGTTTCCGTATAAATCGGAAAATTTTATTTCCTCTCGAGTCGGGATTTTGTTCTGCTGTTAAATATTCCTATCGAACTGTATGAAGTGCAGAATATGACTACATGAAAACGGTATCAAAGTTTAGAAGCGATGTGTTGTTAATGATTATAGAAAGTAAACTGGAAACATTGAAACAATATACTCCTAAAAATATTAACAAATTACGCATAATACGTAAATAAGATATGCATGGATTTATCAATGTTGAATGAAACTAATCGTTATTTTGATTTGAAAGAAATTTACGAGACTGGCAACATTAACGTACTACGCCTAGCTTAGGCAGAAATTCTAAATGTTAAATTAAAAAGAAAACAGGAAAATAAAACAATGTAAGTAGTTCAAATTGCGGGGTTTTGGACCTGGGCCTATTTCATGGCGGAAAACTTCTACTCTGAGTGGAAGGAAAAAATCTGATGAAGTGTCCTAGAATTTCTTCAAGATGTAGATTTTCCAGGAATTTTATACATTACCGCTGCCAACTTTTTTACCATTTAAGCTCGAACGGCCTTATATCAGATCCCCGTTTTTGAAATCGCGATAGGAATATTGTATAAAATTCAAAAATATTGTATAAAAAAAAATAAAATCGCGATAATGTATAAAATTCAAACAGGGACCGAGTGTTTGCTTGTACTTTCGCACCATTTTTATTCAACAATTATCTTAAACAGCAATGACATATTAGCGAATATTTAAAAATAAGAGGAACAGAATATCAGAGAAGAACAAAATGAATAAAGCCTGAATAACCATAATGTTTGGAAGTGTCCAAGCATCTCCAAATTATGATATACTTTTCTGCGAGATTTGCCGCCATAAATGTACCCTAGTAGCACAAAATATTTGTCCTATATTTTCTATATATTTAACGAATATCGTACATTTTGTAAATATTTACCCGACATTTGAAATATTTGCAAAACGTTTACTTTAGTATATTATCTCTTTAATGTTTATATAATATTAGCTCCACGTGTTTTCATAATATTTTTCTACCAGATATACAAAACATTTCGTCTCATTTTAATACAAGTATTTTTTAAATATTATCTGCCGAATACATTATAAACGTTTTAAAAATATTTAAAATCAAAGGCACACGTTTTGCTCCCAGAATGAAATAGCGGAACGAAAATATTAGAAAAATTTCTCGTGTTTTTTGATACCAAATGAAGTGCCCGATAATAGTCGTGAAGTAAAAAATGTATTTTTATTATGTTAATAAGTCACAAAATATTTCTCTATATGTTTATAAATTATTGGAACTAAATATGTCATTGAGATTTTCAAGAAATATTTCAGATATCTTCGAATGAAATCTACAAGAAATCTTAAAAAATCTGTCGCTTGAGGTATTTAGCAAAGATTACAAAGAAATATTTAGAGATTATTCTATGCTACTAGGGTATTGAATGTATTCAATTTTGTTTGTATAGGGAACTTTAAGCTCGATTTACAAATGTGAAACCCCGCAAAGAAGAGGCTAAGAGAAAGGGCTTTCCAACACAGAGAAAGCGAGCTTCATCTTAACGAGACAAGTTTCATGATTTACTACAAGTGTAAAGTCGAGATATAGAACCGAATGTGATTCTTCCCGATAGTTTTGAAAAAGAGTGAGACTTAAATTCCCCATTTTCCCGAACTACTCTAGAGAGTTTCGGACAAACGCGATGACGTGAAAATGTATGCGCATACAGTATGTATGCGCATACAGTATGTATGCTCTAGGTTACCTTTCATTCCAATATAAAACAACGTTACCAACATTCTACGTTACCTTTTACCGACGATAAGAAGTTCCAGGCAATACATAGAGTATACGGAATAAAATTATCGACAACGTGAACTAGTTTCCCGCGAGTTGTCTATTTTGTTGTACGTTACTAGTTTCGAATAACCTACGAGTTATTTAATAACTAATTGCATTCAATTATTGCAACAAACGTGAAATTGTAACCGGTATACTCTGCAGCTTTTACATCTTCTCAACGTAGAAACATTCACAAATTAAGAACAAATTAATTTCTGTGATATAGACGCTTTTCAAAAGGAAGATATTAATTAGATTGAAGAATTTTGAACGAGAATCGGAATGACAAATTGAATTACAGCGTTTATCCCAAAATATGCACGATAAATCTGTTTTTTCGAGGTTATTTAATTCAATTTAATATAATTTATAATTCCATATATTTTAAAAATAAATAGAATAAATATCAATAATAGGAAATAAGTAACGAAACATATAGGAAGAAACATTTGCCCAGAAAAAGCGCAATAAAGTCATTCGTGTTCGTGTTCTGATCTTGTTTAAACGAAATAGAAGAGGCGCTTGTATTCGATCGGGTGATATTAATAAAGACATAAGAAAATAAAAACAAAAAATAAAAGACAAACAAAATAACAATAAAGTCATTCGTGTTCGCGTTCTGATATTGTTTAAACGAAATAGAAGAGGCGCTCGTATTCGATCGGGTGACATTAATTGTTTGATCAATCGTGCAAATAATGAAATGCTATGTCGATGCGTTGCGCAAACAGTCGGACAGGAGCATAAGAACTTTCCTCTTTCTTCTCCACCGGACTCATGATTTTTGTATAACAACTTAATTAAAGGTGAAAGTAGCCACAATAAAAGTAAAAGGTATTTCCATTCTCATTCACAAATAAAATCAATATTTGCTGTCTATAATATTAAACGTTGAAATTCTTGTTTCACTTGGGGGTGAGAACTGTCACGTATCTGAACGAATTCAATAAATGAATTAAAGTTACAATTATAATAAAAGGAAATAAATTCTTGAATCCTGCATTAAATGCTTTATCCAGATACTTTTTAATTCTTTCAAGCTGGTTTAAAAAACGTTCAACAAAATGTGAAAAAAATTCGAAACTTGTTCAAACATTGATAAACATCGCACCCTAATATAAATCATAAATAACAAATTTGTAATTGTATTGGAAATTTGTTTAGTTTGAAATTATGCGATATTTGCAAACATTTTTAATAGTGTGTCTAATACCGGACGAACAATTGATTTTATTGAATTTCCCGCAAAGGTTTGAAAAATTGCGATGAATAAAATAAATTGAATTGCTTCGTTTGTTTGTATTCTACACGTAGCAGTGAAAAATCCGCGGCAGAAAAGTCCCGTCAAAAGGTCCATTTTCTGAATGAAATCCGCAGCGAGCGCGTTTCCAGTTCGTGTTTCTCGATTCCGTGTAATCGAGATGCACACAAAAGGCTCATTCGATCAGGTTCCATTAATTGTTCGATTGATCGGACAAATAATGCCGCGCGACATTTTCGCGAGGGGCCGAACCGCGGAAACGTGGCGGAAAGCCTGAGAGATTTTGTGGAAATCTCTCAGGGATCGGGAACGGAATGATGATCTTTCTAACGACAAATGTCAGTCCCGATCGACCTTCGGAACAATTGTCAATCCACGTATCCTCCGGTGATTACTCTCTTCGATCGATTCGCGAAAGAGGAACGAAAGGGAGCCGGAAATCGCGGAAATCGACGCGGCCCAAATCGACGTCGGAGCCTCGGCGACGGCGTTTCCTTTAATTATCGACGAGACCAACTTGTGAGTGTCACCGGATAATTTATCCGGTAACTTTGCTAACGATACAACGTCCCGCTTTTCGCGGAACTGTCCGCCTTGAATTATTTCACTCGGTGGACGAAACGACCGAGCCTCGCGAAAGGGAATTCTCTCTCGTTAGAAGACAACCGACGATTGTTCGACGTTTAGAAAAATCTTATTTGTATGCCAATGGTATCCATACCGCGTACGACTTTTATTTCATTAAAGATAATTTAATATATTCATCCCTTTTCCATGACACCGTAAATATTGGAGGCTTCAAGTTTTAACTGGAGTCATAACGAAAGTCTATATACCGAAAGCAGAATGGAAGCGAAAGAAGAAACGTCGTATTGCGAAAGCGAAAATGACCCTAGTAGCATAGAATAATTTCTAAATATTTCTTTGTAATCTTTGCTAAATATCTATTTGATCGGGTGATATTAATAAAGACATAAGAAAATAAAAACAAAAAATAGAAGACAAAAAAATAACAATAAAGTCATTCGTGTTCGTGTTCTGATCTTGTTTAAACTAAATAGAAGAGGCGCTTGTATTCGATCGGGTGATATTAATAAAGACATAAGAAAATAAAAACAAAAAATAAAAGACAAACAAAATAACAATAAAGTCATTCGTGTTCGCGTTCTGATATTGTTTAAACGAAATAGAAGAGGCGCTCGTATTCGATCGGGTGACATTAATTGTTTGATCAATCGTGCAAATAATGAAATGCTATGTCGATGCGTTGCGCAAACAGTCGGACAGGAGCATAAGAACTTTCCTCTTTCTTCTCCACCGGACTCATGATTTTTGTATAACAACTTAATTAAAGGTGAAAGTAGCCACAATAAAAGTAAAAGGTATTTCCATTCTCATTCACAAATAAAATCAATATTTGCTGTCTATAATATTAAACGTTGAAATTCTTGTTTCACTTGGGGGTGAGAACTGTCACGTATCTGAACGAATTCAATAAATGAATTAAAGTTACAATTATAATAAAAGGAAATAAATTCTTGAATCCTGCATTAAATGCTTTATCCAGATACTTTTTAATTCTTTCAAGCTGGTTTAAAAAACGTTCAACAAAATGTGAAAAAAATTCGAAACTTGTTCAAACATTGATAAACATCGCACCCTAATATAAATCATAAATAACAAATGTGTAATTGTATTGGAAATTTGTTTAGTTTGAAATTATGCGATCTTTGCAAACATTTTTAATAGTGTGTCTTATACCGGACGAACAATTGATTTTATTGAATTTCCCGCAAAGATTTGAAAAATTGCGACGAATAAAATAAATTGAATTGCTTCGTTTGTTTGTATTCTACACTATAATATAGATCATAAATAACAAATGTGTAATTGTATTGGAAATTTGTTTAGTTTGAAATTGTGCGATATTTGCAAATATTTTTAATAGCGCGTCTAATACCGGACGAACAATTGATTTTATTGAATTTCCCGCAAAGTTTTGAAAAATTGCGATGAATAAAATAAATTGAGTTGCTTCGTTTGTTTGTATTCTACACTATAATATAAATCATAAATAACAAATATGTAATTGTATTGGAAATTTGTTTAGTTTGAAATTATGCGATATTTGCAAACATTTTTAATAGCGTGTCTAATACCGGACGAACAATTGATTTTATTGAATTTCCCGCAAAG
>NW_019394775.1:0-40486 GCF_000612105.2 Orussus abietinus | reverse complement strand
TTTATATAATAAACGAAGTTTATTTTATAGAATAAACGAAGTAAAATTTGAATCTAATTGGTACTTGCGAACCATTGACCTCTCAAAATACACTTTCATTTCACCTTAATGTCTCTGATGTAATGACATTTTCTGAAAAAAAATGTACACGAAAAAAAGACCACAAGACCATTTTGCTTGGGGGTCACTAAAGTAAGTCAGGTCTCGATGTCGCTGGAATAAAATATAAACTCTTGTAGGAAGGGTGTAAAAGCCCTAGCTAGGGCGTTAAGATATAACCTACTGTAGGACTTGTATTGAAATGTCATTACTATCTACATAGGGTAAACCTGGAATATCCTAACTTGACCTGATATAGAAGCGTCAAACTAAATTATGTCGATGCATAACTAAATAGGTCTAGATAAAATTGTCTTGACAAATTAAATCTTAGTCTAAGTGGGCCTAACCTTGATCCTAACTAGGATTAAACCTTCGTTTTGCGGCTGAGTTTTTCGAAAATAATATATTTAAGTCCTGGATGAGTTTGGACCGAGGACGAGACAGCTGGCGACGAGGACGACGATCCTTATCGAAAATGGCGCCAGTCTAAGGACCTACGGTAATGGACGTGACTTGGGCCCTTCCTCACACGTGGAAACACTTAAAACGACTTTCCAAAATTCTCGGACACTCTTGACAAACCTCTAGAATCTATGAAAGAGAAAAGAGACAGCCGCCTTTTAGACATCGGGTCGTATGAACGCTCAACTCCATGGAATTTTAGTTTCTAATCAAACAGCGGGACGGATTAGTCATTATTTATTAGTTTCATAAATCCAGACTCATACCTCGCTTATACCGTTAAAAGACCTCTTAGTCATTTAAAGAGTACAGATAAAAGACGTCTAATAACGATAAAAGTGAGTTATGAGCTCGGACTATGGGCACGAGGATTTGCGGTTCATGACATTCGTTTAGTTTACCTCGACATGACATCACTGATAAGTCAATTTACAAATATTTCTCCCCTAAACGCACCTAAACCTAAATACAGGAAACTAAGGAGCCGATTACCCCAACTGCGATTAGTGTGTACTTTCTTAACTACGATTAGTTAATCTCGAATGAGTGCAATTCGTGTTGCGCGGATAAAAATGAAGCTAATCGAAGATTAGAATCCATTGTTTGATAACCACCTGAAGTCGGGCGATTGTAATTACTCGTTAAGTAATTCTTGATTAATGATTTTATCTCGAATGTTGGTGCGACCAGTACTTGGGATCGATCGGGAAAAATTGTCTTGAGAGAAAGACCGAGCCCTAGCTAGGATCTTTTTTATCATTCCCCGCTAAAAAATGCCCTAGCTAGGGTTAGATATCATCCAGGATTTCCTGGTTAATTTTCCACGTAGAAATATCGATCAGACCTCTCTAAAATCAGGCTTTCGCTATGTGTAGGTGAAATAGGAATAAATCAAGGCGTAAGATTCCATCTTCTCAGAAGGAGCAGCTTAAAGGGAAGTTCATCAAAGGAATCGGCGACACTATTTCCTGGGGAAACGGTCTTCTTTTTCACCGCGTCCGAATTGCCGGCCTCCTCGCCGTCGACTTCCAACGCCGAAGTTTCGCGGAATAATCGTCACATAAATAACGAGGTATAAAGTTTTCTCTAATAACAAAAGTAACTGCGAGGCGAGGTAAAGCGAGGGAGAAGATTCGCGCAGAGGGCCGGAGGATGAGAGGGCCATGAATTATGCATTCCTTGGCCAGAGATTCTCAACCTCCATCCAAGGCTACGAAATCTTGCTTTTAAGATCCACCAATGTCCAAACAGTACAAAAAGCGCTAGGAAAACAAAACCTCGCATCCTGGGTAGAAAATTTACTAAAAAAAAAAAATCCCAGATAGCATGCCGGCCCTAGCTAGGGCTCTTAAGGGGTTCTAGCCCTATCTAAGGTACACCTTAGCTAGGGCTTGATATTGCATTCAAGATATCGTTATCTTTTCCATTTCTTCTCCATGCCGAGATCTAATTAACCCTTTTAGTGCCGGCCGAAGTCGTTAGCACGTGTAAACGACGCTATATCGTTGTTCGGCACTAAAAAGGTTGAAATTTAATTTGGCATCCTAAACAATTTATTTCAGGTTCCTTTCTGCGTTTCTTTTTTTTTCACATTTCCGTTTAGTTTGGACCGACCTTCCATATCTAAAGCTGCATCCAACGTAATTATTTCCAACTCATCATTGGATCAACTTAGGGTACCCTAGCTGAGACCTATATAGGGAAATGATTTCATTGAAGACCCTATTGTTTGGCATCCTGATCCTACGTCCTAGTTAGGTTCTACATAGCGCCTTTGCAGATTTCCTGCATATATATTAGGAATCAGGGCGGAAATAAGTGCAGCTGAGAATACGGGATGCGTTTCACGAAGTGACCAGAGTTTTCCCTTCGGATGGGCCGCGGTTCCTGGAGGAATATCAATGCAGAGTCGGGAACCTCGAGGAGGTCTTTGAATTTCTGCACCTCGGCTCAGGGCTGAGTTGCGTCACCGTAGCCTGGAGATAAAATCGGGCATAATGATCGAGAGCGAGTCGAGATCGGCAAGCTATTCGCCACAAATCAAGGCAAAGGCACACCACTCCAGGAAGTGGATCGACCTGTCGGTTGGTATGGGGGAATAAAGGCGAAATCGAGGCGTCCGAGCCGCGTGGGCGGGAAAGAGAAAGCTGTCTTTTCCCTCCTTCTCGCCAAGTCCTCGTCGGTTTGTCATTCCCGTTTCTGCACGCGATTCTCGAAAGTCCTGCTGAAAGGAGCTGCCCATGTGTTCGCTCCCAGATCCCAAGGGATTCCCTGTCTTCTGCAGCGAGGTATGCAGAAACGATCATCAGATTTCAATGGTCATCCGAATGCCCATGCCCATCAGCTTCTCGGTCCATGTCCACGTGCCCCAATTTAACATTTACTCTTGCAGACTAGTCTCAGCGGGGAAATCCTACATGGAACCATAAAATCAGTGCCGACCCCCCTTACCCCTAACTCAGTTATTTCGAGTTAAACGGGAAGGGATGATTCCGGAAGAAGCGACCCGGTTACCCATTTCCGAAAGCACCCCTAGACCCAGATTCCAGGGCATCACCCCGGGCTCAGGGAACGGGAGACCTTGAAGCGGCTCTTCTCGCCGCTTCCGGGGGATTCCCGTTCTCTCTCTCTCTCTCTCTCTCTCTCGGGCAACCCCGAGAGATCCGAAAGGGGTTGAAGAGGGTAGGGAATTCCCGGCGTAACGGCGCAGTCACGCTTCGCCGCTCGACAAGGGGGCGAGGGGCGAGGCGGGGGGTCGGCTTGACCCCGAGGGAGTTCCCGGGAAGATGAATCACCCCCGCAGCCCCTCCCCCCGGATCGCCCCCTCGGCATCTCGCGGCATCTAGATCCCCTCCCCCTCCTCCTCCTCCTCCTCCTCCTCCTCCTCCCTCCTTCCCACCCCTGTCCGCCCTCTCGCTCGCTCTCGCCTAGCCGTAAGCCAGAAGTCTTCGCGCGGCCGAGAGGAGGCGACCCTACCGCCATTACGGCCAGCTTGGGGTAGGTCTGGTTCAAGGTCGCGCGTCGAGAACCGCACGACCCTCCGCCGTCCACCGGGAACGCCGGCCGACCCCGGCAAGCTTTTTCGCTTTTTCGCTTTCTACCCCCAGGGGCTCCCGAGTGCATCTTAAAGACGACACCTTGCGCCTTTGAAGGTGCAAAGTAAGCTGCAGTTGCAGGTGCACCGCCACGGACAAGAATCACAGATTATAAACCCTCAAATCTAAGCAAATTTGACAATTATTAGGCCTCAGCCTTCGATCTTGCCCGGTGAAGGACTGTTTAGTAGTACTTCGTGACCATCTGAAAGTGGTCCATGGCTGCAGTTGCAACCGCAACGCCAGAAACAAGAATCCCAAATTGCATCCCAATATCTAAGGACATTTGACCAATGTCAGCCCTTAATCTTAAATCTCACCCAGTCCATCATAAATACCTCTGGTTAGTAGTACTTTCCATCCAACCGAAAGTGGTCCACGAAAGTGGGCTGCAGTTGCAACTACAACGGCACAAAGGAGAATCCCAAATTGCATCCCAATATCTAAGGACATTTGACCAATATCAGCCCTTAATCTTAAATCTCACCCAGTCCATCATGAATACCTCTGGTTAGTAGTACTTCCCATCCAACCGAAAGTGGTCCACGAAAGTGGGCTGCAGTTGCAACCACAACGGCACAAAGAAGAATCCCAATATCTAAGGAAATTTGACCAATGTCAGACCTTAATCTTAAATCTCACCCAGTCCATCATGAATACCTCTGGTTAGTAGTACTTCCCATCCAACCGAAAGTGGTCCACGGAAGTGGTCTGCAGTTGCAACCGCAATGCACAGAGCCGCGGCGGGGACGTCGCGGTGGTTCGCGGCGCGTCCTCGTCGGCGAGATGAAGCGTGTCGTTAAATTAACCGTCTTTAATGCCACAAACAGGAATCCAGCTACGACACGGCGCGATGGTCTCGTCCGCACGAATGCCCGGCAAAGAGCCGCGCGCGGTTTTCGAGCGAGCGCTCCACCAAGGAATTATCGCTGAATCGTGGGGAGAAAAATGGGCTCCGGGGTGTTCGCGGGTAACTGGAATTAATTCGTTGGCTTTCGAGATATCGAGGCTCTCCTTTCGACGGTGCACCGAGCCAGGCCGTCCTCCGCCCTTCCGTGGGATTCGTATTTGTGCAATCTCTGCGCAATCTAGGGCGCGCCTCGATAATGGCTCGCGGCGCTCCGAGCATCGCCCTGTCTTTGTCAAATTTACGGTGGCAAACAGGCACGTAGCTACTCACTGGCGCTGTTAATTATCCTCGCAATGCGCTACTATGCGTCGAGTGCACTCAGGAGGTACTTAAATCCAGAAACACTTGCCCTGAATATAATAACTCGGCGGGACAGAACGGGAAAGAAGCGCCCCACTGTGTTTTCCGACCTGCGGTCCTGCGATTACAGATTCCAAAATGGACAAGATTAAAAAAAAGTCCCACCGAGAGTGCACTTCTTATACATCGCGGAATTCTCCACGATTGGTACTCTGGGTGTTTAAAAAAAATACGATGTTCTATATAAGATAATATCGATAGCTTCGATAGTTCAGAGGAACCGGGACTTTGGGAGACAAGAGTTTGCTGCATAAAATTTCGGGGGTGATAAGCTTCGACCTTTGTCTGAAGCATTTTTTTAAAAATAAGAGATATGTCTGTTGTGATAATTTAACAGGGTTAATTAAAAAAAAAATGGAAAACGGAGAGATAGGGGCCATTTAGTAGGAAATGTGTATACCAATAAACCACGAATTCTTAACTGACTAAAGAATAATATTCTAAAAAAAATCAAAAACACCGATTGAGATGCTTCACCACATACGCAACCTTCTCGTTGTATTTGTAAATTACGGGAACAGTTACCGTGTATGTACTGAAATTATTTTTGTTTCCTTTTAAAACCAGTTATCGCTGGCAAGGCAAGATGGCCGCCAACCTTCCTCCCCCTTGTACCTCGAGCTTCACCCGCGTAGCGATTTCCGCCATCCATCTTTCCATAGATCCGCGATTCCTTCTTTCCTCTCTCCTTCGCTTCCTCCTTTGAAAACGAAACGCCGACTTGCCTTCGCGGGAAGTTTTTCGCCGGGGAGTTGGCAGCACTGGACGTTCAATCGATTTACATGGACACGCGTATGTTGGTAATGCCGGGACGTGCACACTCCTTGTTTGCACACATCCCTCTGTTCCCGCTCGCCATTTTAGGGAACCGGCGACGGCTCTCGTTATCCCTCGCGAAACCTCCTCTTCGTCCTCGCCATTGGAATCCCCCGAATTTCCCGAATCGTCGATTCCTTCCCACTAACGTCATTTACGTATCGTCATTTATCCGTGTAATGAAAGAATCGAATGTCTTGAAAAACATCCGAGGAGATATTGACTCAGGAGATCATGGATTTAACCCTTTCAGCGGTAAGCTCTTTAGGCGTAAGGGCGAATTTCGTGAGGGCGTGCAAGCAATATTGGACCAAACGTCGGACGCACTTATGGATCCACAGCACTCAAAAGGTTAATACTCGAAATCACGTGGAAATCGTTGGAAATCACAACCAGCGTCAATACCAACGCACAAGGGTGAATATAAATAGTAAATAACTGTAGAAGAAAAAAAAAGTGTTTTACTCTCCGAAGTGGGCCTCTGTCATAATTATTCATAACCTGCGAACTACCATGCGATGAGAAGTCTGACATGAAAAATACATTCCGAGGTGAAAGAATCTGGATCCAGGACGAGAGGAGCGACGCCATATTCGGGAAGGAATCGAGGACTTCGAAGCAATCCTAAATCAGGAACGATTATCATCCACATGAACGGGGCCCATCGTTTGGACCCCGAGGGGGAGAGGAAGAGGAAGGACACTTTTATCGAGCGATATTCCCTGGAAGGCCAAAAAGGAAATAACGTTCCTCCATTGTTCGCCGCGCAAGAATGATGTTCGAAGGGGATAAAGAGCAAGAGGCGTCTCATTCTTATTGCATTATTTCCATTCGCCTCCCTCCTGTTCCCCTCTGTCTCTTATTTCTCGTCCTCCCTCGTCCCGTTCGATCCCGACCGCCATTTCCCTCTCCTTCCGCCGGGGGCGCCACCTACCGCCTCCATCTTGGCTTATAACCTCAAAGGGATCCCTCCAATTTAATTGATGGCTTTCGGATTAAGTTACGAATCGACTCCTCCGTTTCCTTACCCTCAAAGAGAAATATCTCGGGGCTTAGGACTCTCGCTTAGACCTCGAGTGATCCTTCTTTCTTGCAAGGATCCGTTTTTTCCGCATCCCATTTATCCGGGACTTCGGGCCCTTTAAGTGACCCTTAAGGTGATATGAAAGTGCCGCCAAAGAGTTCTACTTCGTGAAGCTTTTCTCCAAACTAGGTCGATTCTGACTACCGAATCGATTGAAACTTTATAATGTAAATATTAAGGGTATAAGGAAGATCCTGACACCCACGAAATTTCAATTTATTTTCAATTTCTTCATAGATATCCTATAGATTTTATATAAATAATTAAACTTCACAAGTGTCAGGACCTTCCTTATAGCCTTCACATTTAAGAGGTAAAATTTCAAACAATTCGGTGTATCGAGGTCGAAGAAATGTATTATAAATGAGACTTTAGACGCCACTTTCGTGTCACCTTAAACCGGCGTCGCAATCGTCTACCTTCTCTTCGCGACGGATTATTTTTACAAGAAGTAATAATGTAGGCCAACATCGAATCCCTCGGAAATTTACGTCGAAGGAAACTTCTAATATACGGTTATTTTGTTGGGAGCGTTAGCTCCCAGCACCATCACCATTAAGCATCACCATTAAAGCAAGTGGGTCAGTGAAACCGTGAGTCGAAACGTTTTGAACGGAATTGTACATTAGTTTCCCTTAGAAAACGCTTCTTCTCTTTCAAGGTGACTGACTGTAGACTAAATCCGTGTAGAATAACCGAGAGGAATTATTAAGACCTAGCTAGGATGTCAGCATACCAATATAGGAATAAGACTTAGCTAGGACACCAACATAACAATATAAAAATAATTATGACCTAGCAGTATATCAACTTACCAATTTAGGGCCTACATTGGAACGTAACACTTTTCTACGAAATTAAAAATATCCGTCCGAAACCCCTCGAAGGCAACTATGTTTTTAAATTTACATGTAGTCGAATCTCTTTGAAAATACAACATTTAGAATTTTCGGACGTAATTGTATTTGAGATTTTAGTATAGAATGGCAAATTTCCAAACATTTTAATTTGCAAAAGTGCACATAAGGTGTCAATTTACAAACAAATACTTGACATCGAAAGGGTAATATTTGCAAACTTTGCGTTATATCAGTTCCCCTTACCTTGAGAAAAAAAAATTTGGTTACATAGGGTTAACAGGGAAAAAGCCCTATCGTGGAGCCCTAGCTAGATTCAAGAAACTATCTAGGATATCCCGGTCACTATTGGGTACGGGAAGATTACAAAATGGTAAATTTATGAACATTCATCAGTAACAAAAATGCTTTTCTCCACCCTGAGTGGGCCGAATTATCTGAAACTTTAACACGTGATCATGAAGGCTCTAAGGAAGAACGCGCTGCTAGTGAAATTTCATTTTTCGAAAAAAAATGTGTGCATTTATCTCGAACAAGAACCAAAGAAAGATATTCTTTTTCGAGAAAATGATATTTCACGGGCAGGGCGTTCATCCTTGGCGCCTCCATAACCACGCATTAAAGTTTCAGATATTACGGTGTACCCAGTTTGGAGAAAAATGTTATCAATATTTCGCCCCTTTTTGTTAAGTATATACCACACTTTCATATCAGCTTAACAGGGAAGAAACCCTATCGCGGAGCCCTAGCTAGATCCAAGAAACTATCTAGGATATCCCTTGTCAGTTTTGGATATAGGGAAGAGAAGAAAGTCGACTCGGAAGGTGGATCTGGCCCACTCGGAGAAGAAATCCTTGTGCCGAGTACTGGTATAATATAGAGGGCACTAATCGCGGCTGTCGCCACTTGTAAACCCGACACCTCCTTGCTGGAAAAAGAGTCCCGAAGCCGGCGGAACAGGTGGCGTCCACTACCGGTGGCCCGTAGCTGGCCGGTTTGACCAGGAGGCGAAGGTGGACCAGTCGGGGCTCAGGTGGAGGCGAAGGTGAAGGAGCTGCCTGCCACCTGACGGTCTGTCTCGTGCCCGCAACTCGAGAACCTCTCGCCGGGGTTGAGTTCCCCGTATTTTCGATATTATGTCCCGGCTGGACCTGCCGGCGAAGGGCAATGGCTCGGAACCAGCAGCAGGTTAATTCGAGAAGCACCTGGAGCTACGGAACAGCCGCAGGACCGAAACTCGGCCAACCTATCCCAGGTGATTCCACGTCCAAGACTTCTACGTGGAACTATGACAACCGAGGGGGTATTCGCCCAGTAAATCGAGGATTTTAATCCGAGAAATCAGATAGAAATCAGCAAGGGGAAGTCACCAAAACGTTTCCACAATTTTAAGGCCGACCGTCCTTCCTTACCGAATCGCATTATCGTTTTAACGTACGAGGTCAAAGGTAATCGGTTCTTAAATAAGAACATCGTTTTATTGGTGATATTCGCGTTTTTTATGCAACATTAATTAACGACATTTAGGGCAAAAAACGTATCTTTCCTTTCAAATCGATGCCATTTTGTGAAAAATGCATATTTTCGAAAACGGCTACGTATTTCGCTAGCTTTTGGGCTACAAATCGCCTTTCAAGCCGCCATTTATGTAAATAAAAAAATACAAAAAAAAATATATTTTGTTGTTTAATAGTAGTATAATACCTTACTGTACTTTAGTTTGGATAAAAACGTTTTAATTCTTAAAAAAAAAATTCTTGAAAAACCGTAACTTTTGGGTGGGTCATAGTGGTGTAACCCCTTAAGAGGTTCCGCGCCTCATGGAGAAGATGCATCTTTGGAGGCCCCCGGGCTCCTCGGCGATAATTGCGGTTATTACATGCAAATGCAACCGAATGAGACGTTACTCATTCGGCCCTTGAACCACCCGCTGAATTGTTCGGTTAATTAACCGAGCCGCGACTCGCGTGCGACTTGAACCGAAATCCCGGCCTTAGGGTTCCGCAGCGAAATCGCAACGCGAGTCGCCGTTAATGGGCCGTGAATAAAGCCCAAGTCCCCTTGGACCCGCCGGAAGACGGGAACCCAACGAGCCGTTCCGTTTCCGTTCTTCCAGCCGATGGACCTTAACGCCCGACGCACCTCCGCGGCTCGACCTAATCCCACCGATTTGTCCACGATTTGCGATATCAGCTACCCCTCGGACTTGTCAAGATTAGACCGCGGCTTGCTGCGTCCAAAGCACGAGGGATCACCCTCTGAGAGGACACGAGCAGGGAATCCCTCACCTGCGACACCATACGACGTTCTGCGCCTCTTTATGGGGCTATTCATTTGGAAATCAGTGAAAACGATTTCCTTATTTGAGAATCGATTGTCTTTGATTTCATACGATAAACAATGACATTCGGAACAAGGGAAGTTCGGCCTTGAAATTTTCACAGTATTTCGATGATTTCCACCTAATTTTCACGTGATTTCGAGCATTAAAATTCGCGATTTCGTTCTTTGAGAATCGATTGCTTTTAATTTCATATGATAAACAATGACATTCGGTAACAAGGGACGCTCGGCCTTGAAATTTTCACAGTATTTCGATGATTTTCAACTATTTCCACTTGATTTTCACGTGATTCCGAGCATTAAAATCCGCGATTTCGTTCTTTGAGAATCGATTGCCTTTGATTTCATATGATAAACAATGACATTCGGGAACAAGCGACGTTCGGCCTTCAAATGTTGACAGTATTTCGATGATTTCCAATGATTTCTACCTGATCTTCACGTGATTCCGAGTATTAAAATCCGCGATTTCCTTCTTTGAGAATCGATTGTCTTTACTTTCATATGATAAACAATGACATTCGGTAACAAGGGACGTTCGGCCTTGAAATTGTCACAGTATTTCGATGACTTCTATAAATTTTGTAGCGCAGCGTCGTTTTATGAATCTTTCGACGTTTCGATAAATATAGACAGACTCTTTCATATCACCTTAAGCGTTAACCATTTGTTATTAGATCCAGACCAGATCATTTATCTGGGTATCTAACACGAAGTCTCGCGCATACGTAGTTGTAAGTAATCATTTCAGTTAGGTCCTAACACTGTTACACATTTTTTACATGAGATGTAAGCTCGTCAATCCTCCCAATATCAGTCGAGCAAATGCAGAATCGAGTCGGTCCTCCCCTTCGTTGCCTCCCCGGTCACCGCCGGCGACTATACAATTTATATTTGTCATTCATCTCGCGGCTTGTTTACCTTTGTTATTTCCCAGGTATTGATCCGTCGTCGGAGAGGGAAAGAGAGAAGGGAGAGAGTTCTGAAGAGTAAACGGGACCACGGCGATTGAGGGGATGGAAGAGACGAATCGAGAGGGAGGGCGGATGAGCGGGATGAGGAAACGGCGGATGAAAATGATAAATGAGGCCACAGGGGAGAAACATGAAATAGGGGAAAGAAAACGACAGAAAGTCTGTGGATGAGAGAAACGTGGATTGTGGAAAAATACGAGAAGAGGAAAAGGCGAATAAACGATACTGCGAATGAGGTAAGAGGGAATGCGAGAAAATGGAAGAGGCGAATGAAAATAATTAACGGAGCCACAGGGGAGAGGAGAAACATGAAAAAGACGAAGAAAAACCAGGGAATGTCTGCAGATGAGAAACACGTAGATGTGAGAAAATAGATGAGGAAAGGACGAATAAACGATACTGCGAATGAGGCAAGGGAGAATACGAGACGGATAGCTGGTGGGAACAAGAGAACAGGGGCAGAGTTTAGCAAGTTTCGAGAGTACCTCTCGATCCCGAGCTCGTGAACAAACT
Organism: Orussus abietinus; assembly: GCF_000612105.2. Taxonomy (NCBI): domain Eukaryota; kingdom Metazoa; phylum Arthropoda; class Insecta; order Hymenoptera; family Orussidae; genus Orussus; species Orussus abietinus. Next base: position 28,970 of record NW_019394775.1, on the reverse strand, counting down.
GGGAGAGTTGGAGAAACGGATAATGTCTCGGATAAATCAAGGAAATTGGATAAATCAACAATGCTCTGGAGATCCACTAATTATGTCCCGCGAGCTCCCTGCAGCTCTCTTGGTTACATATTACGTTCTTTGAGCGTTACCATCCGTCCGAGTCTACTTCTTCTCCTTCCCTTCCTGAATCATCCAATGAAGTTCTATAATCTTAACGGAATGAGTAACTCTAGCTCAATTAACCCATTCTTCTTTCTTGACTTGAAAGTATATCATATCGCCAACACAATTGTGCTGTACAAGTCACTTTGCAATTAACCCAGGTAGGAAGTCAGCAAGGAAACTAAACAGGACCTATCTAGGGTACTAAACTATCAATATAGGGTCTAATGCATAATTAAATTTTAAATCCAACCTACCTAGTAGCTAACGGAGAAAATCTATATAAAATAATCTCAAAGGTGAGATTAAATTGAAATGTTTTGGAAGTCTAAATTCCACTTACGATTTTGGCATTGACCAGCAAAAATTGTCTTGGATGTAATTATCTTGACCTATCTTGGCTAGGGCTGGAATCTCCTAACCTGAACGTCCTGACTAGACCCAGGACCCTATCCGATATTTCCTAGTCAGTTTTCTACCCTAGTTACTTTCTTACTACAGTCAAAACTTACGGTACATAACTACATATCGCGTTCGGAGTTTTCACCGAGTCATACATCATCATTAACTTAACGATACCGTGTTCATGGAATCGAAATTGAGGATGATGCGCCATTTCATCGATATCGTCCTCGTTCAACGTTGGTGTTTCTGAAGAGAGGTAAAAACCCGAAATCCCACACAATGCGATCATCAAAAACTCTTTCAGAGCCATCACAGAGCCGTCTAGAAGCGTTGGATAATCCTCGTCCAAACAAGCAGTCTATCCAACGCGATAAGGAGTGCCCGAGGGACCACTAATCCCCGGTAATCCTGCAAACAGGGTTATCTCTCTTATCTCTGGTAAGGATCGTCCCAGCGGTCCCCGGAAATGTTGGACCAGCCCGATGAGCTGGTCCTCTTCGTTCCTCGTCCTCGCCGAACTAACTCCAGGACACCATGGCCAACGTAACAACGTGCCGTCGGGATGTATGTACCGGCTCGTACATCATCGTCAACCTGATGTATGGGAGACGGTGAGAAAAGCCGAAACGATCTTGGAGACGCGAGATGGAACACGAGTAAAATGCTGGTGATCTCGTAGAGACGGGACAACAATTCGAAAGAGCCTACGATTTCCCTCGTCTGGGTGGAAAACCTACGAGGGAACTAGCTAGGACCTAGCTAGGATGCAAACCTATCAATATAGGGCCTACATTGGAACGTTACATTTTTTAATGGCCAACCGAGTTAAGATATACTAACTGAAAATTGAAATTATATGGTTTTCTCTTAATACGAAATACCCATGTAGAAAACCTGCAAGGACACTAACTAGGACCTAGGCTAGGAAGCAAACCTATCAATAGGGCTGACAGTAAAACGTTACATTTTTATATAGACAACCGAGTTATGATATATTAACTGAAATATCGAAATTACCTGAATGCATAATTTAATTTTAACTAGATCCTACCTAGACCTTAATGAGGGAAACCTAGACAAATCTGTCTTGGATGCGTCGATAGGCATAAGTTTGTGTGAATTTTTTTCTTTACACGAAACGTTACCAAACAATAGAAAAGAACAGGTCAGCTATTAATATAAAAAATGATTATATAGGTGCAATGTGAATTGTACTAATTCAAGATTAGCTAATCATAGTTAAGAAATTTCCCATTAGTCACTGTTAGAGCAATCGACCCTAAGTAATATTCAAGTAATTTCACCTTCTATTGACGATAATGAGAATTCAAAGGACAATTCCGTTTAGCAACTTCAGAGTCCTATCCATGCCCATCAACGTCATAGTAAAGAAATTAACTATCACTAATCGCGGTTAGTGCAATCAACCCTAAGTGATATTCAAGTAATTTCACCTTCTGTTGACGGTAATGAGAATTCAAAGGACAATTCCGTTTAGCAACTTCAGAGTCCTATCCATGCCCATCAACGTCATAGTAAAGAAATTAACTATCACTAATCGCGGTTAGTGCAATCAACCCTAAGTGATATTCAAGTAATTTCACCTTCTGTTGACGGTAATGAGAATTCACAGGACAATTCCGTTTAGCAACTTCAGAGTCCTATCGATGCCCATCAACGTCTAGAAGTGCCGCCATCTTGCAGACGTCGGGTCTGCGTCGCATTCGGCCCCTTTTCGCATCGGACACGCGATATTATCCCAGTGGAATTTGAATGGAAGTCATAAATCTGCAGTCCGTCAGGGAATTCCGAAGGTATGCAAACAGCGGCCATTTTTCGTCCCTTCTTCCACCTAGCGAGAATGGAAGGGAGTCGGAGACCAAGATGGGGGAGGGCGACGCGCCAAGACAATTTGCAAGATTGCCGAGGATTTAAGCTCGAGGCGTGCGTCTGCAATATTTACATCTCTTCGGCAAGTAAGAGGGAAAGATCAAAGCCCCGGAAGATGTTGCCGGGGAGGGAAAAGGAAGAAAAGGGAGGACCTCCCCCGTGGAGGCGGCCATTGTGAGGAAATGTATGTATAAGCTCCGTAGACCCTTTGTACTGCGGTTCCTGTATATATGTGCCCAGAAAAATCACAATGTAGCAAAAATGTGCTCCGCTCTGTGATATACATATCGAGGTCGTTCCAAAAGTTCCGCCTCTTTGCAGGAAAATTAGTTAAATAACATTAAGGGTTGTCGAAAAGAACGGTACAACTTTTGAAATTACGCGGTAAAGGGGACTGACTGAATAATCGACGCAAAGGGGTGCCTTTGAAATTCAAATCTTTGGAAATGGTTCTTTTAAGGGAGGGCGACCTTTGATGGGTCAGTCGCTTATGAAACTTTTCTCGAAAATGGAGGCACCGAATCGTATGAAACTTTACCACGGGAACATGAAGACCCTAAGGTTGGTTCTGGCCCCCATGACATTTAATTTCCTATCATTTGTTTATACACATTTTTTATTTAAAAAAAATTGAAATTTTAATACCATCGGGACCTTCCCTAGGGCTTACATATTCAGGTGGTGAAATTTCAAACGATTCGGTGCACCCAGTTTGGAGAAAAGTTGTATAAATCTTTCGACGTTCTATACGTATGCCGCTCGCGCATGCTTTTAAATGCATTTGGCGTAAAGCTCTACCCATAAAATTTCATATCGCGTTAAAAACAACGATAGGGTCCTCGCTTTTCGCCTAATCAACCACCTTTAGAGATCTCGACGAGATCGAAGCTGTCGACGGTGAAATAAACCGAGTATCTCCGGTAAGAACAAAAGCAAACGGATCGCCTTTGACCGGGATAAAAAACGGCGAAGTAAGGAACTCGCAATTGGCAGTGATCGATTCCTCGCGAAGCCGCAAGAAGGGCAAAAACCTCATCCTGGGGCTCTTCTTTTGTCGGTCGCCTCCATTCGTGGCGCATCATTAAAACAAAGGTCCCCAGCCCGAGGAGTGACAAAAAGGAGACGGGAAACGAATTAGATAAATCTAAGCAAGTACCGTGGGCTCGTTCTTCCAGCTGTGTATCCTTTTTTAAGCTTTGACTCCTGTGACTCGCGTCTGGGTAAGCCTCGATGGAATCTCTCGCAGAAAACCGAGTTTCTATTCCGAGACGGTATCTAAAATGGATTGTTGCGACTATCGCAGCCGGCTACGACCTATTTTCACCACTGCGTATAAAAAATGGCAACAGACGAGACGACAAGGCCCATTTAAACTGGAATATCACACTTATTTATCCGCGTCTTTTCAAAAGTTACGTTTTCCTTACCATATGGATTTCCGAGTGACATACGCGGGGCAGTGGAAATTAATTAGTAAAATTAGCCGATAATTGGTAAGTTGATCAGCTAGTTAATAACATAAGTCAAGATAATAAAGTCTGCAAAGTGGCGAAAAAGGTTGACGGAGGACAATGGAACTTTCAGAATTACCTGATATAGGGCCTAACTAAGGCACTCTAACTTGGTGCAATAATGGAAAAATCGGATGTAATCACATTAACAAAATTATTAAATTTTGAGGGTTTTACCTCGAAACGTCACGTCCTAACTGGGCCCTACCTTGGATAGGGCTGGGAACTCCTATCGTGAAAGTCCTAGCTAGGGGTAGATATCATCAAGGATTTCGTAGGCAATTTTCCACGTGGGTATTTTCACAACCTGGGCTCTACTTTGGATAGGGCTGGGAACTCCTATCGTGAAAGTCCTAGCTAGGGGTAGATATCATCTAGGATTTCGTAAGCAATTTCCCACGTGGGTATTTTCACAACCTGAGCATTTTCACAACCTGGGCTCTACCTTGGATAGGGCTGGGAACTCCTATCGTGAAAGTTCTAGCTAGGGGTAGATATCACCAAAGATTTCGTAGGCAATTTTCCACGTCGGTATTTTCGTCACCTGGGCTCTACCTTGGATAGGACTAGGAACTCCTATCGTGGAAGTCCTAGCTAGGGGTAGATATCACCAAGGATTTCGTAGGCAATTTTCCACTTGAGTATTTTCACAACCTGGGCTCTACCTTGGATAGGGCTGAGAACTCCTATCATGAAAGTCCTAGCTAGGGGTAGATATCATCAAGGATTTCGTAAGCAATTTTCCACGTGGGTATTTTCACAACCTGGGCTCTACCTTGGATAGGGCTGGGAACTCCTATCGTGAAAGTCCTAGCTAGGGGTAGATATCACCAAAGATTTCATAGGCAATTTTCCACGTGGGTATTTTCGTCACCTGGCCCAAATACGTAATCATGGAGGAAGTTTTAAGTGGCGAACCCAGAATCCGAGTTGATCAGGGTTTAAGGGACACGAGACGCTCTTTTTACGAGTGGCAGGTGACCAAGAAGGTGACCGAGCCAGGGCCCATTGCGACACAAAGGACGTTCCCCGTTTAATTTATGGGTCTGGAAGTGGGGCCCAAGCCTGGCAAGTGTGCGAATCGCGCTCGACTCGCACAGTTATGATTCCGTAAGGGGCCCAAAATCCGGTTCCCCGAAACTCGACCTCCGAGGGCCCTTCGGGCCCAGGAAGGTCTGGAAAAACTAGTCGGACACTCCCGATCCTTTTATCTCCTGTCTTCTTCCCGTCGACATCTGGGCCAGTGCTCTTTGTCTCAACGATCATCCACGTATAGGGCCCAAGGGCCTTTTTGCCCTTCTTACGGGCCCAGATGAGAATCGATCACAGCCGATTGCGAGATCCTTCCTCCGCCATTCTTTATTTTTCCCCTCAATCTGGTCTATTAGACACTTATTCTTTTTATTTCCTGTTCCATTCCCGTCCTTTTCCTCGCTGACAGTAAAGGACTCCACGGGCCCAATTTACGGGAGGAAGGGGGACCGGGATACGGAAGAGTGGGGGGTACAGTATACGGAATAAATGAGCACACTCGAGTTGCGGAAGAAAGAAGGAAGGAAAAACTTGCTGATCGAGGTCCTGCCTTAATCTCGTCAAGTTCTAATCTAATATTCTTGTCTTAGCGGTCCATTACGTATTGATCAGGACATTTTTGTCCTTTACTTGGTTTCATATGATACCTTCCACCGTAACAATTGACGGCTGCTTCCCCTGCCATTGTCCTCCCTATCAATCTGGTCTATTAGACGCTTATTTCTTCGCATCTACCTCTTTCTCTACATCCCATTCTTGTGGTTTACCTCGATGAGAGTAAAGGACTTCGCGGGCCTGATCTACAGGAGAGGGGGGGGGGAGAGACACAAAAGAGTGGGAGGTATAGTGTGCGGAATAAATGAGCGCACTCGAGTTTCAGAAGAAAGGAGGCAGGAAGAAGTTGCTGATTGGGCTCGCGATGGTTTCTCGAGTGGCGGTGGAGGAGACAGGTTATGCGCAGCCACTCAAGTTGCACACAATGCACAAACGTAGGTGCACCTCGGTGCACCTCGGCGCACCTCGTTGCGCCAACCAGTGCCCCCCTCCCTGTACTGAATTTTCTACACACGCGCAGAAAACAGCTCGAAACCGGCTGGTATACGGCTGGAGTGCTCATTTCAGATAGGCGAGTTTCAAACTTTTAATTTCTTCAGTTTTACGGCTCGAGCTTTATGAGGCCTTCGTAATGTCGAAGCAGGGCCGTACCTAACCGGAAAGAGATCCCTCGCGGTTCCTGAACACCTTCCCACCGCCCGGGTAACAGCGGTCCTTAATTCATAACTGTTTTTTTTTTTCATTTTTTCTTTTTTTTTCGAAAGAAATGACGATAATACGAAAAAGAAAAAGTTTCTTGAGTGCAGGTAGAATTTTGTAAATCTAGTTGTAAAATGAATACCCGTGTGGAAAAGCGACTAGGAAATGTGCGCCCTAGCTAGGGCTTCCGCGTTAGGAGTTTCAGCCCTAGCGAGGGAAGGCCTTGGTTAGGACTTGGTCCTGGATTCGGACCTTTTCCTAGTTAACGCCAAGCTAAGACCAATTAAAACTTATTTTGGCATCCAAAACAATTACATTTAGGCTCATCTTAGTGCCCAGCTGGGGCCTACTTAAAATTCAATTATGTTCCAATTCCGCTCGATTTCTTTATTGGACCCCCTTTAAATATCCTAGTTGACCCTGCTTAGAAAAGTACGGCGCTCCAATTTAGACTAGGCTCTAATTAGTATCTTTACTGATTTCCTTCATAAGAATGCAGAAGGTTTACTCACGGAGAGAGTAATAACGAATATAAGTCGTTGTTTAGTGCCATCCGCGGTCCTCGTAGAAGTAATCCATCAGATGCGAATGTCTAATTTCTTGCTGGCGTGAAAGGTAGCAATTTTTTTATTGGGCCCACTTTGGATATCTTAGTTAGCCCTACATGGAAAAGTGTAACGTTCCAATAGAAACCCTATATTGATAGGTTCGTACCCTAGCTAGGGCTGACGACCTTGCAAATTTCCTTTGTGAGAATCCATTAACTTTACTCAAAGAGGGACTAAAGACGAATAGAAGTGATTGTTTAGTGCCGTCCGCGGTCATCATAGATGTAATCCTCTAGATGCGAATGTCTAATTTCTCGCTGGCAAGAGAGAAAGAGAACACGCGATCCAATAGACACGAGGCGAATAAAGCGAACGCGAAGTCGCGCCAGTTAACGCCGAGCTTCGCGCTTAATTCACGGCACGAGGCCGAGATTCGTATTAATTACGGCGATTAAGGCGGACAGAGGAAAGCAGGGAATAACGTGCCGCGACATAACTCGGGGAAAGAAAAGGCCTCCTCTCTCTCTCTCTCTCCTCTCCCCCGTCTTCCTCTCTTCTCGTCCGTGGAGTTGCAAAGGCGCGAGTCGGGGGGCCGGCAGAGAGGAGGGAAAAAGAAGCGCCTACGGGCCTCCATTTAGTCCGCAAGCGGGACTAAATGGAAAGGGGATGTTTTGTGCGAGCATAAATGCAAAATGATACAATGAGTCTGCGCGGGGATACGAGAGTACCGGGGATAAAACTCCACCGAACGAGGACGGTGTCGTCGACGGAACGACACGCTTCCCCTTGGCCGAAGCCACTCGGAAGACGGAGTTCCCAAAACCGAAGACCACCGATTACAGCCAATTTGTCTCCGGTATTTCGGACGATTGACAAATTCTTCCAATATTTCGATTATCTTACGTCGAGTCTTCCAACATAACGTAGATCATTTATTCCTGGCCCCGACGACGTAATTCGACGAAGCTAAAGTCAAGGGCCCTGCACCGAGAATAAAAGAAAAAGTTGGTGATGATGGTGTCGGTGAAATATGGATATTTCAATCCTAAGCAAGCCTAGGTACTATCGGGAAGGCAAGATAAAATTGCTTTGGACACCAAATTGAATCCTACCCGGGTTTTATCTTGACCAGGAAAAGTCATCTTGGGTGCGCGATAACATCCTAAGACCCACCTTGGCTAGGGCTGAGAACTATCACGGAAGCCCTACCTAGGTCCTAGATCCTACCTGACATTTCTTACTAATTTTCTTCGCGGATCTGAGCAGGATTTCTCGAGGAAAGAATCCATTTTCCAGGGAAAGTAGGGAAACCCGACAACGCGACAGTGGCTCCCCTCGTTTCGCGGCGGCCATTCGCGAATTACCATTTCGGATTTGATTGCCGACTGCCCACTGGGAGAGCGTGGCATCTCGCTATTATTGCGCCCGTCATTTTGCCGGTTCGGAATGGCTGGAATTTAGTGCGCGCTTTTGATTTACGAGGTTGTTACACCTGCGGCACTACCTGCGTACGCGCCGCGTCTCGCCGCGGGGCCATTAAACGTCGTGCCAACCCACGGCCGCTTACGAGCAACCCCTGCTGGGAAGGCTGGGGATGTTCCCAGAAACGTCGAGACGAAACTGGGATTCGGACTCGGATGTCACCGTTTACCAACCCCCTCTTTTCCCGGGATAATGAACGCCAAAGATCCGCTTTCAAGCCCTATCTTACCCCTACCTTAACCCTATCCAGATAGGGTTACTTGCTAATAATTTAGAAGTTGACGAAGGAAGCAAGTACACTCTTGCAATTTCTTCAGACTGACAATCTACGAAGGATCTCAAACTTGACGGAAACATTTGCAAGTCGAGTCGACTTGTAGATGTTAATTCAGCCATGCTCAATTCAGATAAAAAAATGAAGCCCCATCTTAGCCCTGTCCAGATAGGATAATGGGCATTGCAGACGCGTTCAAGCCCTATATTAGCCCTATCGAAATAGGGCTTGAACACGTCTTAGATTGGCGTAAAACAAAAAGAAAATGATCTTGGATGCAGAGCCCTAACCCAGGGCCTGTCTTGATCAGGCGTGGGAGTCCTAGCTAGGGCTTAAATGCGATCTAGGATTTCCTAATCCATTTTCCTCGTTGTTAAGTGCTCCTAATTCTTAGGCGCTGGTTCAGCCCTATACAAGTGACGACAGGGAAATTTTATGTCCATCAGCAATCGCTTGACTCTCGAATGGAAAGGCCCGGCGCAGAGGGTGGCTTGCACAAGGCGGCGAGACAGATCCGCGGAAAAATATGGAGATTAATAATCGTAAAAGTCCGTGTCCTCTAAGAGCCATAAAGCTCCGGGCAATATTCCTCGACCGACCGCCCCTCCGTGACTTCTCCGGCTCGCAGCATCCCCTCTTCGGGGCTGCTTCTTCCTCGTCGCGACCCCCTTCCCACCCCCTTCAGCCCCTCTCATAACTTTTACCTCTTTTCGCGATTCCATTCCGCCCCGCCCCGCCCCCGACACACGCTTCCCTTTACATCCCTCCTTTGTGTTCTTTATCTTTGTCTTCCACCCCACCCCCGGCAGCTTTGGCCTTCCCCTGGGGCAACCTGCACCCGGAACTCAAACTCCGGATCGATCCATCGGAACTGCCTCGGAAAGCGACACCCTAATGGCGAATTGTCCACGTGTAATTCGCGGAATTACTACGAATGGGGTTTTTTTTTGAAGTTGTGTGTCATAACCGGAGATAGGGTACTCTATTATGCAAAGGATCGACAAGGTGTGCTCCTATATGAAAGCCTTATTTTTTACTCGTAATGCACCTTCCGAATCGCTGCCACATTGCAATATGACAACGATTCGTTTAAAAGTATCATGACTTACCCAAAGAATTACGCCCTTAACGTCGGCTAGGTGTTGAAACAACCCTTCCTAGCAGAGACCGAGTTGTTCAATGTCTCCCTTCACGGATGAATATCTAAAACTGCGAAATGAACTCTTTCCCATTCTTCACATTCATCTTACCATAATCAGTGATTTCTCTAATCGAAGAACCGTATCATCAGCACCACAAATGCCCTTTTCTAATTACTGAAACCACCTTAACCTCTCCTTTCAGTCCTGCCGTTCTCCCTGAATAAAACCCCCCCGCGGAAAAAAAGGACTCAGCAATCTCCCCTCTCCACGAGTCGGCCCTTTTGAAAGGTTTTTAAACGTCCATCTGAAAAGTTCTCCTAAAGACCTGCAATAAACCAGCCATGTATCCAAACATCTCCTACACCATGCCCTTTCAAAACCGGCTTTGATTAAAACGCATTTTCCGGCCCGCCAACCCCTAAATTAACAACATACTCCCCAGCGCTGATGATCGCTTTTTACCACCTAAACACACAATTACGTCCAATGTAATTCCCCGCTAAAAAGTCCCATCCACCCACGAGGGTTTTACATAAACATGCAATCGTGTCCAATGAAATTCCCTAGAAAAAAAAAGATCCCCCAGGAATTTATAGAGCGAGCCGATAATATAGATCGGAAAAAAGGCGACCCCCCGCGCTCCTAAAAAGGCGATCATCCACCCTTTCGGGTCTCCCGTGGCGCAACAACATTTCCACTTAAAAGTGGAGTCGCTTTTTAGGTGTACACCTTCGCGTACAAAAGAGACAGAGCTATTCCTTCTACTTCACTCCCTGTTCCCGGCGCACCCCTATCCGCCTTACTTTCCACCCCTTTCCGCCCCTGCGCGCCCCTACCGGCGTCTCTTATAACTTTACACGACTCGTACCCCCATTTTCCCGCCCCCCCTCCCCCTCCCCGTGCCGTTTCTCTCCCCTTTCACCCTCGTGTGGACCATCCGCTACCCTCACTCTCCACCTCCCCCCCCTGTAGAGTGTACGCTGTATGTACACATCCCCGTTTACACCCACCACCCACTGCCCTCTACCACCCCACCCACCCCCCACGCGGACTGTATGAAGTATTGGATTTCTGCCGGGCAAAGGTAGAAAAGTTTTTATGTACCAGCACCCCGAAGACGAGCGTCGACGGTAACCAATGACGTCAGCGGGGTGCACTATCGATTCGCGGGGGGTCCTGACGATTAGACCCCCTAGGTGCCCAAATTTGACGCCGTTAAGGCGTTTCCTTCTTATCCTACGCGGAAACTCCTGACAGAAAAGCCCTAGATAGGGCCCGGGTACCGTCTAGAATTTACCTAGTCGATTTTCCACGTGGAAAAAGGCAAAGGAGATGAGGAAAAAGTCGCGGATAAATAGTTAAGTAACGTGTAAAATCGTGATAAGCACTCGCAAGGGTGGTAACCCCTTATCCCCTGATAGGGCTCGAATCTCGATTCCAGTTGTCGCAGGTCGGAATAACACGAGGGACGGGAGTGGCTCAGGGCGAGAGCTGCTCTCGAGGGGGCAGGTACCCCAGGAGCCGCAGGTGCTCAAAAAAGTAATCACCTCGGTGGTTGTTGGCTCAAGACGTCCCGCTCGCGCCCCTCGACGAAGGGTGGCTACCCGGGGGAATCAATAACCGACGAGGGAGCACCCGTGGTGGGGCACGGCGCCCCCCAGGGTGGGGATTGGCGCCGCCCCCGGCACGCGACCAGCACGCGACCACCCCCTGCCCCAACCTCAACCCCAACCCCGACCCCAACCCCCGAGCGAACCGCCCTCGACACCGTCTCCATCCACGGATTCCCGGGTGGACATTGTCTTTAATGCCTCCCTCGGTTTTCACCCCCTCCGGGCTTCGATCGACCCGTCTTTGGGTAAATGGGGATCCCAAGAAAAACCCCGGCCGACACCCTAACCTGTCTTAAAGCGAAGTAGAAGCGAGACGCAACCCCTGACTGGGCTCTCTGGACCGTTTTCAACCCTTGTAGCTCTGCGAATCCAGCACCCTCTTGATGTCTTCTACCCTTCTTTACAGAGATGGAAATATTCAGGAGATGGGCAATGAAATTCGTCGCGAAGGGATGAAATCATGTGTAAATTGGGTTAATAAACGGAGGTCCTCGCGATAATCAACACCCTAACCTGTCTTAAAGTGAATCAAGTCCGAAATGCAACCCCTTGATGACCTCTCTGGACCATTTTTAACCCTTACTACTCTGAACCCATTGTTCCCCTTCGTGTCTCTTTCCCTCGTTTGCAGGGAATGAAATATTCAGGAGGAGGTTAATCACGAAGGCACGAAATCGAGTGTAAGTTAGGTTGATAACATAGTTAATTATGCGACACGGGATTCTAACCTATCTCAAGATAACAACCGGACCGAGATTCCCTATCTAACCTCTTTACATGTTTTTCAATCCTTTTGACTTTGCGACTCGACTGCCACCCTCAACGTCTCCTTCCCTCCGATGTAGGAAAATAAATATCCAGGAGATGAGCTTAAGGGTAATCACGTGGGGACGAAATCACGTGTAGGTTAGGTTAATAACATTGTATTAATAATGCGAGCCGTTGATGGAACTCGCGATGGTGGGTCAATGGGCAATGGAAAAGAGGGTCGAGCCAATAACGTAAGGCTATTACTGTTATCGATTAGCTCGGCGTTAATATCCCAGGATTAATATCCCGCAGGATTGCCCAACCTCGTCGACGATCGGAGGTCTGACGTACCCTGGCGTAGGCACGTATCGTGGAAAATGCATGAACAATCCATTAAGAAAAACGCTTTAGGCATTCATGAGTCCCGGAATGCCAAGGGATCTTCAAGATTTAATTCTCCATTATGGAATTACGGAGGAACCCCCACTACGCTATATTGTTAGAGTATCCTGTTAGCGGTATTCCACTAACGTTATCGAGGAGTAAATAATTTCAAAGCATGATAAAAAAAAAACAGCTATGTCTATCATCCATCATCCTGCATCCTTTATGGCGCTTCCATCTAGTCATTTCTACTAATTAGTATCTCATTGAAGGCCGTAGCTCGGCAAAATGGGATTGCGTTCTTCATTCTAAAAATCCAAGTGAGGAGAACTGACTATCTGCAACCGCAGATAGTATCGAAACCCTAGCTGTCTTCCACGTTAAAAAATCCCAGCCCTAGCCTAAGCAGACCCTATCTAGGTCTTAGTCCTGCATCCAAGACAACTTCTTCTGGTTAACGACAAACCAGGTCCTAGTAAGGAGTTAATTTGGCATCCGAGATCATTTTATCTGGACTTTCCATGCTAGGGCCTAGCTAGGGCTACTTGAAATTTCATTATTAGTCAACCTAATATTTTCCGATCCGTCCTTTCTTGGGGCACATTAGGACGTGCCAATCAAACCCTACATAGAAAAGTGACAATCCAATAAAAACCCTATATTAGAAGATTAGTATCCTAGCTAGGGCTATTTAAAATTTCATTATTAGTCAACCTAATATTTTCCGATCCGTCCTTTCTTGGGGCACATTAGGACGTGCCAATCAAACCCTACATAGAAAAGTGCCAAACCAATAAAAACCCTATATTAGAGGATTAGCATCCTAGCTAGGGCTACTTAAAATTTCATTATTAGTCAACCTAATATTTTCTGATCCGTCCTTTCTTGGGGCAAATTAGGGCGTACCAATCAAACCCATTCATAGAAAAATGCCAACCCAATAAAAACCCTATATTAGAGGATTAGCATCCTAACTAGGTCATAGCTATCACTCTTGCAGATATTCTACATGAGAAGGCCGTTCCTCTTAGAATGTCCTGGCATAATAAATATGGAACTATTAAAGTCCGTGCAAGTAAAGTCCACCTTTGGCACGCGACCTCCTCCCATGTAGGTCAGTCCTCCGCTTTTAAGTGTCGAGAACCTTCTGGTCCTCGTTGTGACATCGAGGACACCACAGGGGGTACAAAGTGTTTCTTCCTCCCCTTCGAGTAGTACCAAAGAAATATATTTTTAATCCAAAGGATAATTATTTCGCCCAACACAAATCGTCGCAATTTCGTCGAAACGTTTCATTCAATTCGTCCAATTTTATTCGAGTCGAAAAATTATTCTTTGCATCGACAAAATGTGTTCTTCGGTACTGTACAAAAAAAAATATTCCTTTCACACAATGACATTTCTTTTCTCCGGGTATCCCGCGTTTAAAAAGCCAATATCCAAGGTTTCCCTCCCCCCCTATGACATAAAATCCATGAAGCGTGTATCCAGAAGTATCCACTCACCTTAAGGGGATGTGAAAACGGCATCTTAGGAATCAATCGTTCATGAAACTTTTCTCTGAATTGGGTGTACCAATTTCTTTCCAATTTCCCCACACGAATAAGTAGACCCTAAGGTACGTCCTGAAACTCGTGAAATTTCACTTGTTATTAAAATTCTCAAAAATAGCACTAAACAAATAATCTTAAAATTGAAATTTCACAGATTCCAGGACCTTCCTCATACCCTCCACATTCACATTGTCAAGTTTGAGACGATTCGGTACACCCAGTTCGGAGAAAGGTATCATAAACGACACCTCTTTGACGCCACTTTCACATCACCTTAACAACCGCCATAAATCAATAATTAGCCCTTGTGTCCGCTTAACACTATTTCTACCAGAGGTGTCAAAAGACACCTTTTAAAATGTTAACTTGAAATTATTTTCAAAGTTTAATCATTTTCTCTCAATTAATCTTTTGAGTTTTCGTATAATAATTGTTAAATTTATTTCTATCATTTTCCTCCAGCTCATCAAAACCTTTCGGTCAAAATAAGTATACACAAAATCGTGGTAGAAATAGTGTTAAATTCCAATAAAAAATGTACAAAAAGTCGAAATATACATAAAACCAATGCAAACCGTGTTGCAGAAAAATCAGGCGGAGCCGATCTGTCCGGAAAAGCCATGTCTTCAAAAGGGGGCCCGAAAAGGAGAACAAAGCGCACCCTTTCCCCGTAAGATGCAGAGTGGGCCGGGCCCAGCCGGAGCCAGAGAAGAGCGAGAAGGAGGCTCGAGTGGCAATACCGAGACCAGAGTAGACAAGCAAACAAGCAGACACAGGAAGGAAGGAAGGAAGGAAGGAATCGATAGTAGCGCGGCACGCGCCGACCCCCCTCGCCGCGCCACCCCCTGGACTCCGCGGGCGCCCGCAGCCCCCCCGCCCGCCCCTATNTAAAACAGGGAAAAACGATCGTATGAAGGGTGCATCGTCAATCGAGAGGTCCTTGGGAGCAATTCGACTGCAGTTTCCGGTCGGGCAACCGAACGAAATGTCTGCACCAGTCCCGGGCCAAGCTGACAAATCGAATTCCCTAATGGCAAGAGCTTTAGTTCGTTACCGACATTGTGTTAAGCCGCCAAATCCGAAACGACTGAACCGTGAATATCCGCGAATTTACATTTTGCGATTCGCTGGCAAGAGGACTGCGTTTACACTCCGCGGTGGTAGGATATCTGCGCATCCCCCTCGCATCCGATGCATCCGATGCATCCGATGAATCCGATGCACTTGACGGCCCGATCGAAGCCCTTCCTCGTTGAGCCTGGAGGTGCCCTGATAAGCTCGAACCTATCGATTCGATCGATTCCCGATCAACGATCGTTAAACGATCTTCGATTTGAAGACTGTAAGAATTTCCCCACAATGCTGGGCTTATTAATTCCTCTCCCGCGACGACAAATAAATTTTATTTTGGAATTATTTCTGAATACGGGGCGCACCTAAAATCCGGGAAAGATCGCTTTTTACAATTATTAACCCCTGAACTTGAGAACGTATCGACTGAAATGCATGCATGACAATACGTCCTTGCAGGACTATATCTTCATCGTACACTGAAAATAAAATCGATGGAAATTTACATACATTTTTACACACTACATAACTAAAGTTTTACATAAAAAAGAAAGACATAAAATAGATAAATTACAAATTAGAAGATGTATCAATGAACGTGACATTGTAAATTTACTGCATTAGTGGGTTTTGCTTGAATTAAATGTAACGTTACATTGTCATTTTTCTCATGGCATGTAAAACCTCTACCATTTATGTAAACCTAGTCAATTTTTACATTTGGCAGGTAAAATTACACTTCATGTTTACATATCAAATGTATGCCTATAATATATTCTTTGTGTAAATATAGATGTTAAATGTGATATTATCCCGACGATGTATTTTTACCGTTATTAATTGTGACATCAAAATAACCAATAATCGAGTGTGTAAATTTTCATGGGAATTCTTTTCAGTGTACGGCTTATCTTCATTATGTCTAAAAACTCTTAAAATAAAAGCCCTAGCTAGGGCTTATCCTCGTTATGTCTGAAAACTCTTAAAATAAAAGTCCTAGCTAGGGCTTATCTTCGTTATGTCTGAAAACTCTTAAAATAAAAGCCCTAGCTAGGGCTTATCTTCATTACGTCTGAGAGACCTCCCAATGTAAAAGTCCTAGCCTAGGGTCTCAGATCCTGTCCATTAATTCCTAGTAAATTGTCTGCTCGGATAATTGCTATTTTATTTGAAGCTCCCCAACCGATTCCGCCGTGGTGGATTTTTCATGGAAACTTTCCTCCGGGATGTGCCATCTTCTTTTTATATATTTTACTTCACTTCTTCTCCCATCTCTCTCGAAACTCGTATCGGGGTTATGTTACCGGAGTTCGGGGCCGTTCCGAAAGTTTTATGACGGTTGCATGACGGAGTGCACGGAAAGCGTGACTTCGATTCTGTGCTTTCGAGAATAGATGCCGCGGAAGCACGAGAACTCCCCTGCCCATTCTCCGGGAATAAAACCGACTCTTTGTTTCTCCCTTTTTTATTTATTCGAAAGTAAAAGCCATTTCAAAGAATTGCCGCATGCCGTTCGCTTCAAAAGCTTTCTTTTCCGCTCCGCGCAGAGTCACTTCCGCGTCCGAATAAAAATTTGCGAAAGCATTCCCCCCACCGCCCACCCCCTCCCTAAAAACGGCTCTCCATTTTTTTTATTTTTACGACGCAAATATATTTGTGATGCAAAGGTTCCTTCTCAACGCAGAATATGTAAAAAAATTGTTCCTGCCCGTATAGGTCCTTTTTGAAACCCATTGCATGCATTAGGTCTTTCCGAAAATTCTGTCATTTTTGGAATTTATTTTTTGCCGTTTTACTACCTTTTCTCACTTGAATCGTGACACTTTAACATTATCGTTACTATCCTTTATGTTATATTATTTTACATTATACACATAATAATGAAAAAATGGATGCCTGACAGTCTCACACGTTAGATGTGAAACTTCTTTTTTTAGCTTCGTTCCACTTTAAATTCTTATTAATTAAAAGAGAACAATGGCACTAACAAAAATCGTTTAATAACGTTGTCTCAGTACTAACGCACAAGGATGAATATAAAAGGTGATAAACTATTAAAAAAAAATACATATATAAAGTGCGCGTTTAACTCTTCGTTTCACCCCCGTTTACTAACCTATAAACTGCCCTGCCGTGGCATCAGAAGTGTCATTTTAAAATTGTCATTATCTAGATTAGGCTGCTTTAAGATAAGTAATATATCAAACCCATCCTATGATAAAATATTACGCTGAATTATATTGAACAGTGAAATTATGACCGCGAAGCAACAGCGATTAAACGTCATTGATCCCGTTAACTTTACTTACATTGCTTGCTCATTATTCATGACTAATTACTGACTAATTCATTACCGACTCAAATTCAGTGTAATATTCCTTGAAAATTCGTCCCTAAAAACGGCAGAACTTTCGGGACGCCCAAATAGGTTCCCGAGGGATGCGCCTCCCCCCCCGCTCTATTTCCACCCCTCCCTTTTCCTGGAAAGAATTTAAAACAGTCTCCTTATTCAAAAAAGCATTTAGGAAATGACTTCCCTCAAAAGGAGACTCTCAATGGGCTTCCACTCGTCTTCCGGGGCAGAAAGAAGTCTCTTAAAAACTCCCCCAAGATCTCCCCCCCGCCGCCCCCCGCCCCCTTCGACCACGAAGAGGGTTGGTTATTTTTACTTTGAACCAGTTTGAGCCCACTCCAGCGGAGTATTTTCAGTTAGAGCACAAAAAGGAGAAAGAAAAAAAAAGTCACCCTGGGGCTCGAAAAACGATTATTGGAGTATGCAGGACCATTAACGCGTTCTTGAAGGTTTGGGGGGGGGGGTAAAACTGCATCCCCTTGGGGGTGGAGGGGGTCGCGACCTGCTCAGGGGTACAAGGGAATCCGGAGGGGGACAACAAAAACCGGAAAAATGGAAAAAGTACCGGGAAGTAAAAAACGTACCGAAGTAGGGAAGAAATGCGGGGGAGGGGGGTGGCTTGTTTTTTCTTCCTTCACGTCGTTTCCCGAGCTCGCTGTATTTTCGTTTTAGAGGGAAATTCACTCATGAATAAGCAAAAAGGCTTCTACGTTCCATTTCGCCCCCTCCCTCCATCCATCCCCGATCCCCCCCAGTGCGCCCCGGCCGGCTCCAATTTTACTTTGATTATGTAGTCCAAACCTCGTAAGTTTTGCGAACGTCTGCCAACGCCCGGGAACTCGGATCGACGTTTGCTGACGTCGCTTCGGGTACAGCTCGTGACATTAATTCGCGAGGATTCGAGGGAGGGACCATTAAATTGCTGATATCGCGAGCCGCGAGGAGCCCCTGATAAGCGGCTCCGGCGTTTCCAGGAGGAGGGTTTTCTTTTTCTTTTTCTTTTTCTTTCTTTTTTCTTCAAAACATTGAAAAGGTTCGTAAAAACAGATTTGAATGGGAAAAATTCCTGGATAGGAAGTGGAACTTTGAGGTGTAAGGGTACTTGGTATTTCCGAGCCCGTGACATTTCGCGGCCGCCATTTTGTTTTCCATGAAAGTCAATATGAGATTAATTATTCGATGTTTCAATCGCCGCTTAATTATTCGATACGATTGCAAGTACAATGATTCAATAAATCCATTTTAAGCCTGACCTGGCCCTACCTAGATAATAAAGACGTTCTATCTTGGAGAGTATAATGTAATAGGAACGGGAACAAAACAACCTGTACTTCCAAGAGGATAAGCTTTACGGGGATGAAGTTTCTCTTCTCGTTGTTTCGTTATTTCCCAGACCGCCTCTAAGTTCTCGGTAAGAAAATTGGCGAAACCGGGTACGAGACGTTTCCGGAAATCTCTCGTAGATTTTACTTGCAACCTGTACTTGCCTCCGAGGGGGTAAACGCTCCTCGAAACTGTTGGCAAGTGCTCGCCAAGTTTCCGAATTGGCAAGATGGCGGACCCAGAGGACCGACAGACGAACGGACGGACGGACGGAGTCAGCTAGATGTCGAAACGTCGGGATGTAGTGATGAAGAGGAGCGGGGAATGGGATGGAGATTGCTATTGGATTAGTAAGACTTTCGAGTACGGGAGCCCAAAGTGGTAGCTAATATTGTACCAAGGAGAATTCCGTCAGGTAAGCCCGGAAGTGGCGATTCCGGAAGCGCCGATTTGGTACACACATTTAAGAAGCTCGTATAATGACTTTAAGCTCCCCCAAGGGAGGGATATATTTTCAGTGTACCCTTTACCATCTGACTCGAGGTATGTCATTGACACGTACCCTGACGAGAATCAAGAAAATCTGATTTAAAAAAAAAAGAAAAATTCTGGATACGGCATGGGCCCTAGCTAGGGCTTCCATATAGGGCTTGGCCCTAGCGAATGTGAACCCTGGCTAGGAGATGGAATTCCATTAAAGATAAAATTCTTCCCAGTTAACGTCAAGTTAACAGTAAGACCTATCTAGGATTTGAATTGGCATTCCAGGGAATTTTATCAACACTTCGTTAGCGCCTAACAAGAATCCGTTTAACTATGAATTACGCATAAACGGAATTGTCGCCACTCTTGCCGTACCGATACAAGTTAGAACGTCGTAACCAGGCCCTACATAAAAAGATGTAACATGCCAATCCATGTGCACGACAGATTAGGAAACTAGGTAATATCCAGGCCCTATCTAGGACATCCACGTTAGGGGTTTCCAGCCCTAGGCAAGGCAAACCCTATCTCGGGATTTTATCACGCATCCAAAACAACATTTCCTGGTCAACACCAATTTAAGACTCGGTTAGAAATTAATAGATAACCTAATTAACCCTTAAAGACGATTCAATTCTCCCCCTCTCCAACCCCCCCAAAAAACTCACCCCTTCAAAATTCAACGCACAAAAACCCGACGAAGGAAATCGCGTCCGAGCGTCGCGACGCCACCGGGCGCCGTCGCCAGGCCAGAAAGAAAAACACAGTCGCAAATCAAACAGAAAATGCATTTTCGCTCTTTTGCTCTACCCCTTTCATGTAAATATTTGTTCTGGAAATATACGTTCGTTTCGTTCACAGTTTCGTTCGGTTCCGTTCCGGGTTGGCGTATAGGTACACACCCCTTGCCGGTTTTCCCCCTCCGCGGGCCCTCCCCCGTGCCCCCGACAGCCCTCTTANCCCCTCCTCTCCGCCCTTCCTGTCTGAGCCGCCGCCGAGAGGTTCGACCGCCATTTTTGCCCCCCCCCAAGACCACCTTTCAACCCCCGGAAAAATTCTATTCCTTTGGCAACGTATTTATCCTTGTACCCCAATTACGGAGCAATGATTTTTATGTTTCCGGAAGGTTTACCCCATTTGCAGGGGAGGGGGGGCGGGGTGTGCCGGAAGGGGGGCATCGGTTCACAAAGGAATGCCGAAGACTTGTTAACGTCATATTCTCAAGTGCTTCTTTCTAAGGACCAATTAGTAGCCATTGCTGGTTAATTAGATGCATCTTATTTTATCGTAAAAATGGAAACTGATAAAATGGCGGCGCGGGTATTTGATGTACGCGGGGAGAAATAATTTGGTTTCAATTATTATAGGGACATGGTTAAAATACTGTTAATGGCTATTCACAACTATGCACAACGTTAATTGTAGTTACATTGATTAAGTCGTGAAGTAGCCCTTACTATGTCTTATTACTATGTCATACTGGTCAATGCAACCTCCTCCCAAGGCTGCCCCGTATACTGCCGCGCAATACTATTACGATAACGATAATTGTGGTTACCCTAACCATTCTTTTTATTTCCTTTTTCCGTGTGTAAACAATTTTTAACCGTGAAAATCCGATAAAAATCGGCCAAGTAGATGTACAATTTTGTGTGCACACCCGCCAAAATGTTCTCCCCATTTTCAGGATAACTCGATAGAGTCCCGCGCCAAGTACTAAAATACATGCGTGCATATACAACAGTATGGAAACATGGATGTAGACATGGCGGCACGATAACTGAACTCGTCAGGTTCGATGTTTCGGGTTATTGTCCCACCGAGATTTCTTTAAAAATAAAAAAAAATTGGTAGAACAGTCAATAGTAAAATAAGATCATGGTCGAGCGATAAGATGGTTTCTGTTCGGAAATTTTCGCCGTTTCTTGCAACTACGCGCATCGAGCGGCCCAATCTCAATAATCGTAGCCACGGGCAGGAGGTGCAACGTTGTTCCGGTGATTTCCATCGAAACGTTCGATCAACGCGCTGAAATGGCTCTTGATTACGAGCCCGGAATGTCGATGGCGATTTACGGCCACGTGGCGGATAATCACGCGATCGGCCACGCGCCTGCTCGACGTGCTTTCTCGTGGCCGGTGCTTCAATCCGAGAACCGATACCGAAGAATCCCAGAGTCCATTATCCGCGCTGATGCATTAAGGCGAAGTGAAACACGTCGAGGGACTTGATCGACGTCGGTGAAAAAGGTTTTTTCCAAATGCCTACGTTGCCGACGTTCGTTTTTACACCGACAGCTGTGCGGAATTATATTCGGTATTGTACCAAATGGCATACTCCACCTGTCGTTTTCGTACAATAATTACAAAGAAACCGAAGTGAAACTCCAGAAATCCTCTGAATTCATGCTTTCTGGGGCCCTAATTGACTGCAGAGGGACCCCCTGCGCCATCTGTGATTTCCAGGTCAATCAAATTTTCACTCCGAGACCTCGTATTCCTATCGTTTTAGCATAGAAGCGCATATAACACTTTTTTTGCCTTTATCCCGTTCAAATGCGAGTTTATCGATTACCAGAGTGTTCTAAATTGTCGTAAAATTGTCCTGACCCTTTCGATTCTCATATCGGAGCCTTCGATAATTGTATATTGATTGAAATATGAGAGCTCGACGCCATTTTGGTTCTGGTGTGGGCTGAGTTAAAAAATCGAAATTTTCAATGTGTCAGGACAATTCATAGATGCTCACGATTCACGTGTCAAAGTTTCGGACATCTCTATCCAATGCCCTTAAATAAAAAAGTGTCTCATTCGAATCGACAGATTTGAGGGGGCTCACTACCTATGAAATGAAAAATATGAACGAGCACAATATAACGTAGAAAGCAAAGTACCGGGCGTATGAAAGAAGCCTCATTAATAATCCAATATCAATCAGGAGCGAGGAATAAATTGCTCGAAAATGTCCATCTGGATTCCCGTCAGATCTATCGAGGCAGTGGAAGGTTCCTCTCCGACAAAAACGGGGTTATAAAAAATACACCCCTCAAATTTAATGCGCTCTTTTTTTTTTACGGCTTACTAGATAGGATACGCCAGGCCGAGGGGAGTATCCGTGCCGACAAACCCGTTCGAAAATGCGTCAAACCCCGTCGAGAGAAAAAGACAAACAAACAAAAAAAAAGGGGTGGGGGAGTGAAAAAGGCTTACTCAAATTCTCCCTCGCCCCGGCCTTCCCCTAAATCTCTCCCCGGTTGCATCCGCCCCCTCCTCGGAGAAGTAACGCAACCCGAGAGCGATATTATTTCTAAACGCATTTCCCGGAGAAATAACCTGTCGGCAACGAAAGGATGAGTAATGAAAACATGAAAAATAGTCCCTTTAGCTCTCCTCGCTCCGCCGCGCCGCCCCCCGGCCGCCCACTCTCATTTTAAACTTTCAAAGGGAAAACTAAAAATACTTAAACTTGGAATGAAATTTCGAAAAGGAGAGGGAAGAGAGAGAGAAAGAGCCCCCTCCCCCGGGGGGAAGGGGGAACGAGGGTGGAGGCAGCTCGCCCGGGAAAAATGTGTAATATGAGTTTACTCTCCTTATTCGCATTCCGGCTCGGATGGCTGAGCGGACATATTGAAAGTACACGTAGACAATGGCCCCCTCCCTGGCGAGGGGCGACGGGGCGGGCTTTTGTACCTCCTTGCTGCGCCTTTACGAATATTAAACGACCTCGACTCTTCTCTCGCACGATGCATTTCAGCTCCTTCGAATCGGGGTCGTCGCGCACCCTGCGTCGCTCTCGGCTTTGCCGATCCTCCCTCTTCGTGTCGGATGCGGTGGTCCGGTTGCCCCGCCGCCATCTTGGAAAATTGGGCTCCTTCGGTACGCTTCTTCTTTCTCCTTTTTGTCCCTTTTTTTCTCTTGACGCGACTTGAACCCCTTCGATCACGCGTAAAAAATGTAATCGGTCATGACGGAAATTTTCCCTTCGACACGTGTGAACACTAAAATGTACCGGCGAAACTCTACCTTGGAAAAACGATTTCGTTGTATCGACGACAAGAAAGACGTTCAAAGCTATTAGAAGAAGGTTCTAATTTGTCATAACTCGAAAAGTAAGGCATTCGTATGAACGCTAGGACCGGCGTCCGCTTAAGGGGATGCGAAAGTGGCGTCTAAAGAGTTGTCGAATCGTTTCAAGCCTCAGAACGTGAATACGGAGGCTAGAAGGAAGGTTGCGACTCCCCTAAAATATCATTTTTCATAAAAGATTAAAGAAATACCTACGAAGAAATTTGAGGAAATTTCATCAGTGTCTGCCCCGACGATGCGGACTGCAACGTTTGCGAAATGTCGGCCCTCTGGCGACAATGGACTCGGGTCACTCCCTCGAGCCCCGACAAACTTAACACTATTTCTACCAAAGGTGTCAAAAGACACCTTTTAAAATTTTACCTTGAAATTATTTACATAGTTTAATAATTTTTTCTCAATTAATGTTTTGAGTTTTCGTATAATAATTGTTGAATTTATTTAGCGTCATTTTCCTCCAGCTCATCAAAACCTTTTGGTCGAAATAGGTATACACAAAATCGTGGTAAAAATAGTGTTAAGGGACCCTGACCGCGGAAGGTTAAGATTTAAAATTTGAAGGAAAATTGAAATCTTATGACTTTCAAGACCTTCCTTACAGCCTCCTTGATTATATTACAGTTTATATTAAAAGTTCCACGAACGAAGAAACTCTTTGACGCCACTTTCGCATGCGCCTTAATTATGCTCCGAATTAGATCGGATAAAGCTGATTAAAAATCCCGACTCGACCCTCGCGAGTGGTCGATGATCGAGCTATCCGAATAGAGGATCCATCTTCGATCTTCGAGTACTTGGGATCGGTAGGCGAGTACCCGCCGGGAATAAAGTATTCCTCCGCGGTTATTCCGCGGCGGGTCGGAGCACTCGCTCTGTTTGGAAAAGCAATATTGTGAATACGCGATGGAGCGGTCTGAGGTGGAAAAAGTACCCGGGGGCGGAGGGTGAGGAATCGATACGTCATTTAGGCTGTTACCATGGTAGCAACAACCCCGGTCCATCCTACGGATGCTGCACGTTATTCCGCATTTCTCCGGCCCAGCCGATGCGTCCCTGATCCCTCCTATTTCCCCGCGATTACCGGTCAGGAATTACGGCAAGGTAAGAAGCGCCTCGTCGGAATGGGCCCGATTTTTTCCCGCCTTCCGGCTTCTACGAGTACGTGGAAGTCGCGGAAACTCCACACCTCCGGTCCCTACCTCGGGACGCTCCGCTTCTGGCATACCATCTGTCCATTTCCGATAACGCTATGTTTCCAATACTGACGATAAGGCGATGGATAACGGCAAAGAATTCAGAGAAGTCTCCATAGAAGCCCAGAAGGGTACGGTCGTTCGATGCTCGACAAATAGTACGTTAGCCAACGGATGGCGGCGCTGTAATCATCTCCCCATGTCTCTTAATCTTATGCCGATATACAGCGAATTGCATATTCTTTCTTTATCTTACCCGCAATACTCGCCTTTCTATATGCGTCTCTCTTCCTCCCGTATGTGAGATACACCGTTGGCTAACACATGCGATCTCTCTTTTACCCCCACTTCCGGTTTCTTGGCTAACTTTTAGAACATCAAGCGCTTATGAGACTTATGAATTCTTTGACAATGGTATAGCGATGGATTGCGGGGTAGTCGCTTCGTTTAAGAAGAAGTGTCCTCACTTCTTTTGGATTCTCTTAGTAGTTGTCTGGTTTTATCAACAAGACATTTTTTAGATAAGTTCACGATGATCTTACATGAACTTGTCGCATCCACTACCGCGTCTCTTGACTTCCTTCCTTTTCATCGTCTTCACAAGAACATCAATGGTTGGATTTACGAGGTCCATAATCCTTCCAATACTCCAAACCATTGAAAACGATGCGTTGTTGGTCAAGAGATCGGACATTCTGGCGCCCCGTTGTCTGGTTTCATCAAACGAGACATTTAGATCATTTCCCGAGGACGTAAGGGGACGTCTTCTGCAAAGGAGAAAGGTGCTAGAGTTCCTCACGAAGGGGCTCGTAATTCGCTCGCTCGCTCGTCATGGCCATAAATTCGATCTTTAGTCGGCGAGACGACTGGAAGGGAATGCCTTAAAGTTCCCCAAGAACCCGGAGGACGTTATACCCAAGCCGGGGCCGATAACTCTCGCCGAGTTAACGCCAAACTCAAGCCATTCGGGGTTTAAGTTAAACAAGCACTTTCCAGTCGATCCTCTTGGATTAGGAAATGGATGGACCTAAATCGACCTAAAACAATCGCTCGACTCCTCCGTCGGTACACTCCGATAACTTCTCACCGAAGTTCCCTAAATCGAGAGCCTTCTTAATCAGCCGAATACCTAAGATTAGAGAATTCACTAGTTACATAAGATTAATTTATTCCATACGATATAAAGCTAGCCTGCTCGTAAAGCGATAGAAAAATATATTTTATTACGAAATGTACATATATATATATAGGAATTTTCAAAGCGATGGAATAAATAATCCTTACTTATCATCTATTTTGGCAAAGGTTAGGACGTCGTCTCTTTAATGATACTATCCGTTATCTATACTTATTGTATCGTTTACAAAAATGAGAAATAATATTACCAGGGTCATCGGTACGTGACTGATTTTGGGAATGACATGCGAAGGGCAAGCAGGGTACGCAAGCTTTTTACTCCGCTCCAATTTCTCTCTGTCGTTCGATGGCAAAATGCATAGCCCTTAAGAAACGATGAAGGGAAGATTTCTTAGCGTGTAGGTAAAGGGCATGGGCCAGGAATGGAATTTTTCTCAAGGTACGTCCACTCAGCCCGACACTTTGTCGACTTAATTCCAGCAACTGCAGACTCTTCTTGGTCTCCGGATTCTCTTCGTAACCATACTTCTTCAAGTACGACATGCTGTGTAGCATTTCGTACTCTATGAAGTCAGTCTGCAAGTTACAGCACGAAGACAATTACCCTTAACCTCTAATTATCTTACGTTGTGGTAATAGAAATTAATGAACTAGCTTGTACGTACTCTCATTAACTCCCTTAAGCACGAATGGTAAATCTTATAAATGGCTTGCTCCTGTGGGTGTCCGATAAACTGGTTTATATCCGCACGATCCACAAAAGCCAAATCAATCGCTTCCGTCACGTTACTAGTTGTCAGAATTAATACATTTGGATAACGCTTCAGCTGGTCCAACTGAGTTAAAAGAGCATTTACGACGCGAATCGAGTCACTTGGTTCGGTACCGGAGAGGGAAGACTTCCTTGCGTGAGCCAAGGATTCGACTTCGTCAATCAGAACGCATACCAATGCTCTTGGGTCCTCGAGAAGAGCTCTAATCTCCCCGAACAGTTTCATAACCAACTTCCCACTCTGAAAACAACAAATTCCTTTTTTACTCTAGAGGAAATACAGTTTGAGGTTCAATTTAACCCTTTAATTACGGTTGTGGAATTGTACTACCTGAATGGATAGCTCGGACACGAAATTCTAATATCGTTAAGTAGTATAATGAGATACATGAGTCGAAGCCAACCTTAAAGGTCTAATATCGTCAGATTTTTGCTGATCTAGTACCAAGAGCCTCTTTGGTTAAACGTTTCAATTAATAATTATCTACTTTATACTACTTCTTGGAGACCACTGTAGTAATAATGCATAAAATACATCAGTCAGGAGCAAGCTACTTCAATGGCAATTCATAAAAAAAACGTCAATCAGGAAGAAGTTTCGTAACTAAAGGATTAAAGATATAACGTCTTAGTAAAATTGAAAACCTCTGAAAACCATTTTGAAAACAGACTGTGACTGTTTATCTCTACAAGCTCTCCTCTAGAGTACCGATCTCCCAAGCGAATGGCAATTTTCTGAGCAAGTGCTCGACACATGCTCGTTTTCCCAGTACCAGGTGGTCCATGTAGCAGTACGACCCGATTACAGTTTATTATATTAGGATTGACTCTGCGGTCCGAGTACACCATCATCGTCTCCACAAAGTGCAGCAACTACAACCAAGAAAAACGTATAAGAATCATAATAGCATTGCACGGGATATGAGCTCGCAATTTACATTTTCCTGGATGTCCGAGTCATAATACAGATTCTCCCAAAGGCCATAAAACTCTTGCGCTGGTAAAATCCAATGTGATGAAACTGGTACTTCTTCGGAATCATTTTGCATAGTCTCTATCGCACCATCCTCCTGTTCTAACCTATAGACGTACACTCGAACCTCGGCATTGGCCACCGTAATTTGGTTTTTCTGAAATTTCATTCTAGCGTCAAAGAAAATTTATTCCAATATATCGAGTTGACTTAAAAGTACACCATATACCTCTGCATGGTTGCACGTGCATACAATGGAGATCACGTGGGACTTTAAAATATTATCTGTGCATTTTTCCCCAACAATCGGAATATTGAGGTCCACCTCTACTAGCAAATTTAGTTCTTCCCTTACCGTCTGTTCTATCTCATCTCGGGACAAAGTACTAAGAGAAAAACATTGATCAGTTTTGAGCACGAATCTTATCCTAATAAGAAGCACTTGTAAATGCTCCAAAAATGATAACCTCGTTATTATAAGCCAACAGATAAGCATAAACCATCCAATAATAAATCTTTACATAACCCAAAAACTGATCTCACATTTATTTCACAGAATCAATATATTTTTCACAAAATCAACGTTAATATTATCCCCTGTAACAATGTTCAAAATCAGACGAACGAAATAAGAGCAAGAGGAATATTGGATGGTTTCAAAAATGTATAATATTATAACAGACAATTTCTTCTGATTTTCCCTGCATTACTCGATAAGTGCAATTCAATTACCGTGTCGTACTATTCGTACAATTTCAGAACAAGTACACAATTATACTTGCTTGTTTACACCGATAAACGGCAGGTGGGACAGAAAGAATATGGAAACAAAGAAACGTCCAAGATAATGGCAATGAAACACTTTGGAATTACCTATCATGCTTTTGACAAACTTCAACGTCAAGTACATCAACCATTTCCAACATTTTAACGAATAATTAAATAGTTCAATAAATGAAACAAATTGCTTATTTTACGCTCGTACGGTCATACAGCGCAACGTGATTAAACTTGATTGAAAGTAACGGACCAATCGCAGTGCAACCTGTGAACGTTGAATTCCAGAGCATAAATAATACATAGAAAGTGCCCATACCTTGACTTTCGTCGCTATCGATGCGCCACTGTCGGATAGCGGTATTTTAGTGAAGCTATTCCACATTTAGCAGACTCGTTTCTGAACTGCCAATTTTGTAACTCGAATTTGATGAAAATCCTGAAAAGGAGCACTTCTTACGATTTTATAACTTTCACCTGAGCGTTTATTACATATTTTTGACGAGAGAGCTCACTTCTTGCACTTTCATCTCACGTGGGTTTATTTACTAACGTAGAAGTCTTACAAATATATTTCAGAGTATTTTCCAACGTCTTCTCTCTTATTTATACAGGAAAAACTAGATTTTAGGAGCATTTTATTCTAGTGACTTATTGAGGGACGTCGTTGGTCGAATCTAACAGAAAGCTCCTAAATGGAATCAGCTGCAGAGATGAGTTGGGAGATTGCTCACGGGCAGGGTCGCGCGATCGTACCGTGTGCTGCCCTCTGATTTCGTACGTTAGCTTTCACCGTTTTTTGCCCCCAAGGG